>NW_016830243.1:143979-149904 GCF_001698545.2 Rhinopithecus bieti
CCCATCTCCTCTATCCACTGTCTGTCTTTCTCTTCTTTGTCTCACTGGCCTATCTATTTTTGCCTCAGCTTCCTTTCTCCTCCTTCTTCTTTCATGCATTCGGATATGGTTTGTCTGTGTCCCCACCCAAATCTCATCTTGAATTCCCATGTGTTGTGGGAAGAACCTTGTGGGAGGTGATTGAATCACTGGGGTGGGTCTTTCCTCTGTTGTTCTTGTGATAGTGATAAGTCTCATGAGATCTGATGGTTTTTAAAATGGGAGTTTCTCTGCATAAGCTCTCTCTCTTTGCCTGCTGCCACCCACGTAAGATGTGACTTGCTCCTCCTTGCCTTCTGCCGTGATTGTGAGGCTTCCCCATCCATGTGGAACTGTAAGTCCATTAATCCTCTTTCTTTTGTAAATTGCCCAGTCTCAGGAATGTCTTTATCAGCAGCATGAAAATGGACTAATATACATTCCAACAAAAATTTTACCCCTACTGTGTGCCAGGACCTATGCTAGGTGTTGGAAATCTATAGATGAGTGAGACACAGGCTCTACTCTCTAAAGAACTAAAAAAAAATTGTAGGTAAGTTATGTGATGGCAGAAATAAAACCAGGATATCAGGATAACATGCCTTATTGAGACTGGAAATGGGAGAAGACAGGGGAAGTTTCCTGGATGAAGTTATACCTGAACAGAATCTGAATTATCCTGGCAGAGGTTGTGTGAGAGAAGGACTGGGAGGAAGGTATTACAAGAAGAGGGGGTCAACGTAAGCAAAGACATAGAAGCAAGACACAGCATGCTGAGTGAAGGGAACAAGCAATGTGGTGATGCTGGGATGCAAAATGGAAGGTAAGTCATGGCATCAGATCAGCTGGAGCAGAAGGAAGAGCAGGCCCTTGTATGTTATTTTAAGAGCTTAGTCTTTATCCAGTAGATGATAGAACAGTGGTCCCCAACCTTTTTGGCACCAGGGACCGGTTTCATGGAAGACAATTTTCCACAGATGTGGTGTGCAGGGATGGTTTCAGGATGAAGCTGTTCCACCTCAGAAGCTCATCAGGCATTAGAGTCTCATAAGAAGCATGCAACCCAGATCCCCCATATGTGCAGTTCACAATAGCATTCATGATGAGAATCTAATGCACCTGGTGATCTGACAGGAGATGGAGCTTAGGCAGTAATGATCACTGGCCTGCAGCTCACCTCCTGCTGTGTGGCCCAGTTCCTAACAGGCGATAGGGACCCCTGTGATAGAGGGTCATTGAGAGATCTAAAACAGCAATAAAGAATCGTCATGTATGTTTTTAGAAATACAGATAACTTTATCAGTCTGTGAGGGATGGGTTATAGGTGGACAAGATCAGAAAAGGGCAATCCCGTTGGGAGGTTTTTGCTGCTTTTCAAGTGAGATGATGGTGGCTTAAACTGGAGCAGTAGTTTTGGAAAGGAGGGAACTGAATTAAGAAAAAAAATTAGGAGGTAAAATTGGCAGAGCTTTGTGATCAATTGGATATGAATATGTGATACGGTTTAGCTGTGTCCTCACCCAAATCTCATCTTGAATCGTGATCCCACATGTCGAGGGATCTGTAATCTCCACCTGTTGAGGGAGGGAGGGGATTGGATCATGAGGGCTGTTTCCCCCATGGTGTTCTCCTGATAATGAGTGAGTTCTCATGAGATCTGATGGTTTCATAAGGCAGTTTTCCCTGTTCTTGCTCACTCTTTCACTTGCCACCTTGTAAGACGTGCCTGCTTCCCCTTCTGCCTTGACTGTAAATTTTCTTAGGCTTCCCCAACCATGAGGAACTGTGAGTCAATTAAAACTCCTTTGTTTATAAATTACCCAGTCTCAGATAATATCTTTATAGTAGTGTGAAAACAGACTAATACAGTATGTGTGAAGGAGCTATCAACAATGACATCCAGATCTTTATCTTGGGTAGCTATGTAGATAATAATAATAGCACTAATGAAGATGAATAATGGTGCCATAAACTATGATAGAGAATTCAGGAGGCAGTGCTAGTTTAGTGGAAAATGGACAATTCTCTTTTGGACATGATGAGTTGAAGGTGCCTGTGAAGCATACAAGGGAAGATACCTAGCACCCAATTTGAATAGTTTAAAGCTATGGGGAGGATGTGTGCTAAAGATTTAGATTTGAGATTATACTAAGGATATTAGTCATAGCCTGCCTTGATCATACCATTTCTAAGGGAACTTGCTGCATGCACTGACTATTGCCCATGCAGCCATAGTTTGTTCTACACAATCCATCCTATCTGACTTGGCTACAGCTGATGGAATCTGCTAGGTCACTGACCCAAGGGCAGCCAGTCTGTAAGTTGACCAGAGCCTGGTGATATAGATCTGGTGAAAAAGATCAACTGGGTTTTTTAGAATCCTTGTCTCAGAATTTTGAGCTAAGAACTACAGAGACTCCAGGCCAGTTAACAATGGGAGTCAAAACTGGAAGATTATTGAAAATTGGGACATGACAAGCAGAGACCATTTGAAGTTGAGGTAAGAATGGGATGGAAATGATAGGAAAGCAAAGGATATTTGGTGGCAGAAGAATGGAGTGGACACAGGAGGAAAAGATAACAAAGAGAGAGACATAGAAAGTGAGCACATGGCCCAAGGAAAAAGCAGACTTTTTTATTCTCGAGACTGCTTCAATATCTGATAAGTGTTCTCATCTCAGTTGGTGTAGTCTCAAATGAAACCTCAGCCATATGAGGATAGTTTGAGTGAGTTTTTTTTTTTCCAACCAAAAGAGAAGTCACCCACATGAAATCACTCAAGGAGAAACTAGCGCATGATAAAGGCAGTGAGTTAAGGACAGCAGTGGGGAATACTAACAGTGAACAGGTAACTAGAGGAAATGGGACCCATACACATACAGAGGGATGGACATAGGGTACTACCAAGAGATGAGGGGACGTGGAAGTCAAGATATCTTGTTTGTTTTTCTTTAAAGAGAGAGTGATCAGAAGTGTCAAAAACTGCAGAGAGGTCTGATAAGGACTCTGAGCAGTGCCCACTGGTCTGGACATCAGTAGGTAGCTGGTAATTTTGGTGAGCGCATTTAGCAGAGTGGTAGGCGAGAGACAGAAACTAAACTGCAGTTGGTTAAGAAGCGAATGTAAAGTAAGAATGTGGAGCTAGCCAATGTAGAATACTCTTCTGAGAAAATTACATGTGGAGAGGAAAAGAGACTGAATATTAGCTAGAGGGGACCAAGAGCCCCAAAATGTTTTGCTTTGTGTTTGCTTTGTTGTGATTTTCTGTTGCTTACTTTTTTATAAGAGAGGCTTGAGTTTTTAGCCTTAGAGGAAAAACATAGTTGAGTTGAGAGAGAGAGAGAGAGAAAAGTCATCTGACCGAGCAAGATCCTGGAGGGTCCAAGACCTAGCTTAGTTAAAGGTGTTGGCCTTAAACAGAAAGACGGCAGCTTACCTTCTGAAACTTGAGGAGAAAAAAGGAAGGATGGGTCTGTATGAAGATAAGATAGTAGTTGGTGGGAGTGGGAAGTTACAGAGATCTATCCTGCTGGCCTCAATTTTCTCAATGAGGTAGGAGGCAAAGTTTCCTGCCAACAGTGAGGGAAGCAGGGTCAAGTAAGGGGCTTGAGGAAAGAAGTAAAAAGTTTGGAAGAGTCATTGAGAGGATTGTGAGAGGGGCTGGACCAAGGACAAGTGAGAGGATTGATGAGTGGGGCTGAAGTTAGGGAGTGGAAATTTGTAAAGGCCATGGTCTCCATGATTGTGGGATTTGCATCCAGTAGTTCTTAACTGTTCAAATGTAGGAGCAGAGAAGGTAATGTTGTGTGATTCCACAGTTGGGGTTTGGGTGGGTGGATGTGGCAGAAGCATAGGGTGCCAGCAAAGGGAGGGGAAGCTGAGCAGGGGTTTGGGTGCTCAGCTATAGGTTCCTGTTTGGTATGGGAGGAAGAGGGAATGCGAAGGGGCTAACAGAGTAGGAGAATGGAGGAATCACGAGACTGAAGGTTGCTGTGAGGTAGAAGAGCAGGTGTTAGAAGGCTTGGAGGTGGGAAACAGTTCAGCATGTTCCAGTAACTGTTCCTTTTGGCTGAATCATGGGACAATAGTGGAGACCCAGAAAAGTGAGGAGACCTAGAGAATGAGGAGGCCAGAGACATAAGCAGAGCTTGATATAGGGAGGTCTCATGTGCCAGTATTTGAGCTGGATGTTGCAGAAGAGGCAGAAGCAAGGCAAGCTTACAGAGGTAGTTTTACAAAGTGGCCTATGGAAAATAATAGACCTCTGGAGCCCTGTTGGGTCTTTGCCTGAATTCTTGTACTCTCTTCCAATGATTTTAAAGTTTACTTTCCAATTCTAAGAGTCAGTGATGCAAATCCTCTCCTCCTCCTCCCTGTATAAAATCTAGGTAGTGGGAAAGTTACATTAATTCTTATCCCAAGGAGAGTCATCTGTTTTGCATAGTTGAAAGAACCCTGAATTGTGAGTCCAGAGCCTTGGATTCTAGCCCCAGGTCTACCACCAACCAACTGTACACATCTCCATCTCTCTGGACTTCTTTTTCATGATCTGTGGTGAGAGAGAAATGTTACTTGTCTTGTCTATTTCCTAAGGTTGCTGTGAGGGTGAAATGAAGTCATAGATGTAAATGCACTCTGCAATGTTAAAAGTGTATTGTGAGCAGAATTGATGCTTATTACTGGGATCTGGTCAGGTTTGCCTTGTGTCCTCCTTCTACGTCTTGTGACAGCAGAGTCTGCTTCCTGCTTCCTTCCCTCATTCCCAGTCCCCACTTGCCTGTAAGTTCCCCAGAAGTCAGGCCTGCCCTGGTGGGATCTGAAGGAACAGTCTCAGCAGCTCCGTCTGGGATGATGAGCCAAGAAATCAGACTCTTTCTTTGCCAAGGAAAGTGTTTTCTTTGCTTGTTTCCTCCTCTCCAATAAATCTGTCTGCCTCCGCCGTTCCATGAGGAGGCTGATTGGCCTTGCCCTTGGGACGTACCAGCTCAGCATGGGAGAGGGGGATGCTGCAAGATTTGATGCCTCCCTTTTCAATACATGTTTAATTCATTGCTGCAAAAGACTTGGATAAGTAAAACACTAAGCTCCCTCTGACTGGACTTCCTGGAGAGAGGGATTCCAGCAGCTTTTAAAGGAAATGTCAAACTGTTAAGAGTTCAGGCTTCAAGCAGCTTAATGCTTTATAATGTTTTGGAATGAATGTCTCGTGGATTCTTAATGCCTGGGTTATTTGGAATTGAAAATAACTGATCAGTTAGTCAATCTGATAAACACAAGACAACTACAATCAACTCTGGAGAAAGATAAATTAATTTAACTCATTGCTTTATGGCTTTCTCCCCACCAAATCTTTTAGCTGAGTTACTAATCAATCGATTAGTCAATAAGAATTAGGCACCAACTGTATGCTCAGCTCTATACAGGTTATTATAAAAGCTGTATCAAAACAAACCAATAAAAACAAAATATATCTTCCATACTGCTATGGACTGAATTGTGTTCCCCCTCCCAAATTCATATGTTGAAGCTTCAAGTCCTAGTGCCTCAGAATACAACTAATAGGGCCTTTAAAGAAATTAAGTTAAAATGGGGTCACCAGGGTGGGACCTAATTCAACATGACTAGTGTCCTTATGAAAGAAGACATTAAGACACAGAGAGAGGCAACAAGATACATACATGCACAGAGATGACCATGTGAAGACACAGAGAGAAGGTGGCCATCTGCAAGCCAAGGAGAGAGGTCTCAGAAGAAACCAACCCTGCAGATACCTTATCTTTTACTTCTAACCTGCAGAACTATGAAAAGGTACATTTCTGTTATTTAAGCCACTCAACTTGTGGTATTTTGTTATGACAGCCCCAGAAAACTTTATATATATATAAAAACTTTATATATATATATAAA
>NW_016830244.1:0-2266 GCF_001698545.2 Rhinopithecus bieti
GGAGCAGTCCCTCCAGCCAGTGCCAGTCATGCCTACAGCTTGTCCCAGCTTCTCAACAGCTTTCTGCAGAGGCAGCCCCAACCTCACTTTATACAGGAGGAAACTGAGGACCAGAGGGTGGCTGAAGACTTGCCCCCAATCACACAGCAGGTTGGGGCAGAGTTCAGGCTTCCTACTGCCACCTCCCCGCAGGTCCTTACAAACAGGGAGGGTGTGTCTGGGCCAGAGGGTGGGCAGCCCAAGGGAGGAGAGCAGCGTGCACAAAGCTGGGCGGCAGGGATCTCGGGGTGTGGGTGCAGGAGGAAGCTGCTCGCTCTGGGCTGTGGCCATGCAGTAGTATTCACCAGTCCCTCACTGGGGCGCACCCCGGTCCTCCCCACAGGCCCAAATACAAAGGCAAATACTGTGTGGGTGAGCGGAAGCGCTTCCGCCTCTGCAACCTACAGGCCTGCCCCGCTGGCCGCCCCTCCTTCCGCCACGTCCAGTGCAGCCACTTTGATGTTATGCTCTACAAGGGCCAGCTGCACACATGGGTGCCCGTGGTCAATGACGGTGAGTGCTGCCTCCCATGGAGACACTGAGGCTCAGAGGGCTGGGGTGTGTGTGTCCAAGGTTACCTTGTGATGCAAGCAGGAGGCCCAGTCTCCATCACAAGCCTGGGCTGCTCCCAATGTCCCCTGGGGCTGCTGCTCACCCCAGCTCTCCAGTCCGCAGCCTTGCAGATAGCTACCAGCCCAGCCAGAGCCTCCAGCATGTTGGTGCTGCTTGGGAGCCTCTAGCCTGCTATGGATGTGTGTCACAGAGGGGTCTTCCTCTTCCTGGTGGCCTCCACAGTCCTGCCCCAGCTGCTGCTGATGGCTCTTCTACTTGGGTCCCCAGTGAACCCCTGCAAGCTGCACTGCCGGCCCTCAAATGAGTACTTTGCCGAGAAGCTGCGGGACGCTGTGGTCGATGGCACCCCTCCTACCGGGTCTGGGCCAGCAGTGAGCTCTGCATCAACGACATCTGTAAGGTGTGCCTGGTTAGAAGAGGCTCTCCCAGCACTGGCTGTCCCCAGCCCCACTGGTGGGCTCCAGGCTCTCTCCTGGGTCCCTCCTGGTCCTCCTCAGGCCACCCTCCTCATGATCTACCTTTGGACTTCCCAGCCCCTACCCTCTATGACCTCTAAGGCAAAGCCCCTACTATGCCTCCTGGCACTGGGGACCCCTCCCAGTCAGGTTTCGCCCCTGCATCTCCTTGGATGCCTGCACCAGCACCGCCCCAGCCAGGAAACCAAAGCCCAGATAGTGACTTGACCTCTTGCTGGCTGGCTGACCCCAGGCAAGGGGTTTCCCCCTGACAGAAGGGGTTAAATGAGGTGGCCCAGGTGACATGAAGGGCTCTGAGCCCCGAAGAATAGTGCTCAGTATTTGGTAACAATTTCTATTCTTATTTTTAATAACAACGATGGCCTCTCCTCTTTGCCTATGTCCCCAGCCACCTACTTGTCCCTGCTTCTTGCCCTCTAAGCCTCTGGGGTATCAAGGCCTGGGCTCTGAGGAGGACCAGCAGGGAGGTGCCAACCCCCAGTGCCTTTGACGTTGAAATTCCCTGCACGCGCTGGTCAGGAGCCTATGGTGCGTCAGATCCCCTGCCTGCCCGCGGCCTTTGCAGAACTTTTTCCTTCTCTTGTCTCATGTGATGCTCACGACATGCCTTTAAGCGAGGGGTGGGTCTCCCCATCTCACATCTGAGAAAACTGAGGCTCAGGGAGGTAGAGAAGTTCACCTGGGTCAGAGGCACAGCTGGGGTGGGGCAGGACCAGAGAGAGGCCTCCTGACCCCCACTCCCAGCTTTCTCCTCCTGAGCCTGGCTGGCCCCCGGGGCTGGGGCCACAGAGGGCTGGCCGCCAGCACCAGAAGCCTCCCCTCCTTGTGTGTTGCAGAACGTGGGCTGTGACTTTGAGACTGACTTCGGTGCTATGGAGGATCGCTGTGGTGTGTGCCACGGCAACGGCTCCACCTGCCACACCGTGACTGGGACCTTCGAAGAGGCCGAGGGCCTGGGTATGGGGTGGGACCGCTGTGGGGGAGGGATGTGCTCTTCACCTGGTGGCCCCTTCCCCATCTCCCCTGGGCCCCTGTCCTTGGCCTCGTGGTCCCCACCCAGCCTGGAGATGGCTAAGCAGGGAAGCCTTGCTGGGGTGGAATTCTTGCAGGAGTCAGGGGACCCCTGGTCCACGTGCAGACACCTGTCCCCATGGGGAGTCCTCCTGTCCCAGAGACCC
>NW_016830244.1:4956-29220 GCF_001698545.2 Rhinopithecus bieti
CCCCTGCAATCTCCCCGGTCTGCCTTCTCCCCTTGTCCAATACAGCCTTCTCTATTGCACTGGCTCCTGGGCAGCCTTCATTCAGGCTCAGAGTGGCCTATGCCATGCCTCGTTACCCTGCCTCTGGCAGGGGTGGCCTTCCTGCCTCAAACCGCATTACCTCAAGGCCCAGTGGCAGTGCCCCCACCCTGTCCTGCCTGCCCTCAGCATGCACCTAGCCAGCATCTCAGAGTGCTCCTGTGTGTCGCCTAAGCTGGGTGCTGGCACCATGTCTCTCACCTTCAGGGTTAGGGCTGGCCAGAGGGAGCAGGGTGGTTATGATCCCCGGGGATGAGGACCAGATGGGGCAGAGAACAGGAACTGAGGCACCTGGGGGCCTAGAACCAAGGAAGGATGGCCCAGGAGGCTCTGGGCTTGCAAGGTCTCCCAGGAGCGGGTGTGAGTGAGCTGCAGGGAGTGGGCAACGGGGGCTGGTTAGGTGGCTGAACTAGAAGCTGTCCTAAGTGAGGAGTTTTCTGCCACCAGTGAACAGTGGAGGGGCGGCTGGGAAGGTATCTTGGACTTTGAGACCTGGAATTCCCAGGATGTTTTGCTGGTCTGTGGGACAGTTGGTGGGACATGTGGAAAGCCAGGAAACTCCAGAGTGTGTGGTCACTGCAGTGACACAGCACGGCCACATCCATTTGCTGTGGAGGTGGGGTTGACAGAGGAGGCAACGAAGGCCCAAGAGGTGAAGCAACTTGTCTGAAATCACCCCAGGTGACCAGGTTGCAGGCCTGCAGATGTGCGCTCTGGAGCTTTGCCTGGAGCTGGGGTGGAGGAGCCTGCCTGCTGCCTCGTGCCCTCTGCTGGGCCTGGGGGATGTCCCAGGCCCAGGGATAGCTGCTGTCCTCCTATTCTTCCTGCTGGAGTAAGCTGGGTCTGTCAGCAGCACCAGCAGCAGAATCAGGAGCAAGGCCAGGAGGCTGGAAACAAGCCACCTCCCAAAATAGCTCTGATAACCATGGGGCAGGAGGGCCCAGCCAAGCCTCAGCCCTGACAAGCACAGCCTGGAGCTGGCCTGGGCTCAGTCCCTGGTTTCTGCTGATGGCCTGTAAGGCCTACTCACTCTAGGCTTCGTGACCCACCTGAGAAGTGGGAGGTTGGCCTGGGAGATGGGACCCTATGACTAAGAACTCGAGCCTGAGTACAGACCCCGTGGCCGGAGGTGGTCATGGAGGCCTGGCAGGACAGATGTACTGGGGCAGGGGGTGGTGGTGGGAGTGGATGGCAGAAGCTGCTGCAGGCTGGCAGGAGGCCCCGGGACCACAGTTCTGTACCAGGATCTGTTGGGGAACACCAGGGGTGAGCAAGGATGGAGATGGGGTGGTAGGGCACTGCCCCGGGTAGGCTCTTTCATGGGCATGTGAAGGCATCAGGGTGGGGTCTCAGAACCTTTCCTCCAGAAACCTCAGCCCAGCAGCACCCGTTCTCGAGTCCTGGGGTTGGCCATGAGCAGGTGGGACAGAAACAGCAACAGCTGGAGACCTGCAACTCCGGTTCGGGAGCCACTCCAGAAACTGGGGCCCTTTGCTCGGTGGGGAGCTGCTGGAGCCTCCTTAAGGTGGTTGGCATGGGGAGCCAGGTTGTGGGTACCCCAAACCACTGGTCCTGATGCCCCTCTGCCCCTCCCCCACTCCAGGCTGTGAGCAAGACGGCCTGTCCTTTGGGTTTTGTGAGACACTGCGCCTACTGGGCCCCTGTCAGCTGCCCACTGTCTGCACCCAGTGCTGCTGCTCATGATCCGCCCAGCCACGGCGCCCCCTCTCGAGGCCATCAGTGGGTTGCCTGCCGCTGACTGTGCCAGGATGCACAGACCGACCAACAGACCTCAGTGCCCACCAAGGGCTGTGGCGGAGCTCCCGCCCCCGCGCCCTAATGGTGCTAATCCCCTCTCCCTACCCAGCGGCAGGCTGGGGACCTCCTCCCCATCAAAAAAGGTATTTTTTTATTCTAACAGTTCGTGTAACATTTATGATTTTACATAAATGAGCATCTACCATTCCAAAGCACAGTGTGACTTCATCCTGGATTTGGGGAATCTTTAAAGTCAGAAACGCTTCCCCCAACCCCTCTGCCCAAAACTCCACCACGGCAGCACCTTGGCAGGTGCGGCTTTTCATGTGCTCCTCTGGGGCAGATCTGCAGTGGGCAGAGCAGCAGTCGGGTCCATGAAAGCATGGCGTCTGGTGAGGCACAGAAGGCCTTGGAAGCCGGGGGCTGCTGCCCAGGGAGGCCTGTCTGCAGAGGGTGGGGTTCTGGGGGCAGGAAGGTCTTCTGGGCAGGGGCACAGCTTGGCCCTTACTTGCTGCCCGCCTGAGGCCCCACTCTGTGGTCCTCAGAGACTTGTTCCACAGGGATTGGGCCCACCTTGTCACTTGCAGGGACTGCCCCTTGGAGTGATGGGGACTGGGGCCCCTGGGGGCACCTCCCTGGCCCTGTTGTATCTGTTGACTTCTCTGCAAAAAGTGGGCAGAGAGGAGAAGAGCAGGCTGACCAGCTGTGCCCTACTGTGTCTGTCCCAGGACTTGGAAGGGAGGGAGGGAGCTTGGCCAGGGCGGCTCCCTACAGGTGCATGTCCTGCTGCTCCCCCAACTCAACATGCTCACCTCATTTTACACCAACAAGCCCCATCCTCAGAGGAGGAGCCCAAGGCTCTGAGAGGAAGTAACTGGCCCAAGGGCACATGCCCTGCTGACACAGGCCCATCCTAGGCTCCGACTGCCCACCTCCAAGCTCCAGGCCACCCTGAGCAGGTGGAAGAGGGAGAGGGCCCCGAGCAAGTCCTAGCGGCGGCTTTGCACAAAGCAGGCAGCCTGCCAGAGGTCACGCAGGAAAGCAAGTTGCTGGGCAAGCTAGCGTGAGTCCCAGCCCTGCTGTGCTGCCCGAGGGTGGAGGAGCGTCAGGAGTGCTTCCTGTCTGTCTACAGCAGCCCGGCTGGCCCAAAGAGACCCTGGGGGCCCATGCTCTGAGTCATGGCTTCCCAGGCCTTAGTCAGAACTGCCTGTGGTGGCAGCCCCTTCCAAGGGGTGGGGAGCAGGGCCTGTCGACTTGCTCCTGACCCACACACTGAGCCAGTCCCTGTCCCAGCTCTGCCGCCGCTGCTGTGCTGCGTGACTTCAGGAACCCCCAGCCTCGCTGAATCCATGTTCCCAGAAGGGAAAAGCCTGCCAGGCCTTGGCTTGCCCTGTCTGGGAATCCTTGCTGGAGCCACCCCTGAAACACCCCTGTGGGAACCCCTTTGGCTCATCATTCTTGGGTGTTTTCCACTGATGGCTGGGGGTGTCTCCAGTGGCAGCTGGGCCTGAGCTGTCAGCCCAGGCAGGAGACAAACAAGCCTGTGACTCAGGCAGGGCATGGCACAGCTGGCGGAAGGAGGCGTGCCTGTTCTTTGTGGCTGGGTGGGGGGTTATCTGGACACAGGGAGTCTCCAGCTCCTGGCTTTCCACTTTGGTGCCCCCAGCCCACACCTGCAGCTTGGCCATGGTTCTTGGGGCCTCCCAAGGCTGCCCCTGCTGGCAAAGGCATCCTGACGCACCTGCCCCAGGGTGAGCCAAGGGCAGGGACACCCAGAAATGCCAGGCTGGAAGGTCAGAGAGCCCCTCCTCGCCTCCCAACACCAATAAGCCCTGGTCCACCCTCCAAGCCCTTGGGGTGAGCCTCATCACTAGTGACTATAACGGAATTTCAGTGCAGAATATCATACAAATTAGTTTATTTCTTCCTTAGTATTACAGTTCCAAAATGTAACTTGAAGGTCAGCACAGGAGCTGCTATGATATAAAAGGAGAGAGTCACCTGGCGCCCCCTGCAGTCCTCCAGTTGCCCAGCAGCGATGGGACACTCAGCGGCACACACTAGGTCTCTGTATGGCCTCCCACCTGCAAGGACTTCCCTGGGCAGGCCCAGCTGCCCAGAAGCCCCGGAACACACAGGAAGACAAAACTATAGGATGGCGGGTGGGGATCTGTGCAGTACAAACTTGTAGTTAGAAAACCCAACCGAGGATCTGTCTAGAATACTTCCTATATCAATATACCGTAGTTGGAACCAGAACCGTCTCCAGCCATCAGCAGTCTTGGCGGCTACTGTACAGCTGTCAGCATGACTACAGGCAGCGCCCGGGGCTACCTGGGGTAAGAAGTGGGCCCGGACATCACATCAGCGAGTCAGTGAGAGTCAGGGCCTGAGGGAAGAGCAACTCGGAGGCTCAGGCTGGCACAGATACAAGGGAGTCACACACATAACATAAGAACTTGTTATATAAAATAGATATGTGGAATCTAGAAACACCTTGAGAAAATAGCCTATAAAAATATAAACTGTAGTGAAAGCACACAAAAGTATTAACAGAGGTTCAACCCATAAAAAAACCCCATCCATATAAAAGTTGGCAATTCCCAGCAGGTGTGGGGAGGGAGCTCCCCTCGGTCCTGGTGCGTGTATTTGGACAGGCCTTTGGGTTTCCCAGCTGGCAAAGTCCCCCTTGCAGCGGCCATGGGCTGGGTGTTGGGGTGAAGGTTCTGAGGAGGAACAGCAGTGTGGGGCAGCCCCTGCCAGAAGGCCCCCTGCCATGGCAGCCAGTGGAGGCCAGGGACCTTCAGGGCACTGGAGGGGACAGAGCAGCTCTTTCCTCAGTGACATGAAGCGGGGAAGTGTTAGCATGAAAGAGTGGAGGCCACAGTCCTGGAAGGAGGAGTTGGCTCCATCCTGTTCCCAAACTAGAACCAGGCAGAGCTGTCCTCTCTTGCCTTCTGGACACACATCACTTGATTCTAGGCAGGAGAACCTCTGAAAAAGTGTCCCCAATCCCTTTCCTCCAGGAACTCTCCTGCTCTCACACACACACTGCCCGGCAGCTGCTGACAACAGTCTGGAAACACGAACATACCACCGTGGGTTGCAGCCATGACGGGACCCTGGTCAGGTGCATCTCTCAGGGCAAACTGGACAACACGAGCCTGTCCCTAAAGGCAGCATCTTAGCCCCAGGACATGGCAGTGTGTGCTGGCATGTTCTAGGGGCCATCAGCTTGGAAAGTAAAACCTGAGGGCAGCTGGTCCTGGCCCACCGGCCCAGCCCCATTCCTGCTGCACCTCCTCAGCAGCCGCCCCCAAGGCTGACAGCTGTTGTTTCCCGATGGGCTGAGGGGGTGGGAGGTTCCAACATTTGATTCGAGCAGACTGCAATGCCCAGCTCACAGGACAACTTCCTGAAGGAGTCAGACCTCAAACTGCTGCTCTCAAAGACAAAGACAATGGCAAAACCTATTTTTGATGCCTGAAAAGAAGCAAAGGCTTTTGGCTAAACATAGAGAGGCCAGCCCCTCTACCCAGTGAAACGTTAACCAGCTCCACTAAAGACAAGAAGCCGGAGCTCAGTCTAGCGTGCGGAAATGCCAGCTTCGCCGTGGCACTGCTAGAAAGTTGACAGCAAAAAATAATAGGAAAAAAGTACTTCTTAAAACTGCATTGCTTCAATTCTTAGTCTCAGTGTGTTCGTATCAACAAAGGATGATTTCCAGTTTTTTTTCAGGTAATATGAAACATTCCACTGAGACCGTTTTTCTTGTATTTTCATAACACTGTGGGAGAAAACGTCCTCTCACATCTACGCATCAGGGATGGTCTAGAGGGATTAAGCAAAAATGAACTCCTTGCTCAAAGCCTCTCCCCAGCCTTTAGAAAGGCAGTCCTGTGAGTTCCCAGAAACTGCCGTGTCAGAGGCATCAGTGACCCTGTGTCATGGCAGAGAACAAGGATGCTTCCAGGCAGTGGTGGGGTGGGCACACACCTGGGAGAGCTCACCCAAGCCTGGGCCCCAAGCAAAAACGTTTCCCAGCCCCAGACACTGGCAGCCGGCCTCCTGCACAACCCAGTCAGGTGGAGGAGACACCAGGAGCACTGGCCATCTCCAAGGAAGCCAAGGTTTTCAACTGTCCAAGAGCATTCATGCTGCAGCTGCACCACTGCCCTGCAAAGCGCCACCGAAAAGATTCCTCCATCCCCTCGACCAAGGCCAGCCCAGGGGTGGGTCTGCTTTGCAATATGCCAGTCCACCGTTGACTTGGAATCCCGAACTGTCGTACTTGGTGAATGATTCCCACAAGTCAAGAAGGGCATTCCACAGAATCTCACCAAGCCACGCCAGGCACGCGACAAGCTGGGGACGGAGCAGCCCAGTGATCTGCAAATGCAGGCTGGCCATGAGAAGTGAGGGTGGGTGTCCGGGCAGCCAGGCCCTCCCCATGCAGGCTGGGAGCCACTATTGGAAGGGTTGCATGTGGAAGAGCAAAGGCTATTCTAGAAATGGGGCATGGCTGGCAGCTTAAAGCCACTGGTGGGAGGTTCACAGGCTTTCTACAGTGGCCATTTCTGAACAAGGGATGTGTCTGCTTTTCTAAGGCAGTCCCTTTTCATACCGACCTTATGCTGAGGCAGCAACCCTCTGGCCTACAGGTGCCTGAAGCACAGTGGGCATCCTTCACAGCACTGCCATTCAAAACCACACACCACTGCCCACTATGTACAGGAGAGAGAACACAGGGAGACGCCCAGCAAAGCAAGGTTTCGGGGTCAGAGCACCGACAGGCTGACGGAGGCTGGAAACAGGCTCTTGCAAATAGCCACTGGTAAGCCTGAGGACCCACCAATCAGGCAGAAAGCATGACTGAGATACGTGTAACCAAAAGCATGGCATGGAAATGGCTGTAAACAGATGAGACCTCCCACCCCTGCCCCCGCACAGTGGGAAATGAGGAAGTGCAGTCTGGCTTTGGACATCTGCCCAGCAGATTCCCAGAGGCCACACACGTTACATTCTGGCTTTTAAGCGTGCTTTCACCCTTTGGGCACACTTTGGTTGTGAAGGCAGGAAGAGCAGCATCCCAGGACCCACTCAGGTATCCTCCTCCTCATCGCTGACCAGCTCACCCTTGTCAGGGCTGGTGTCCCGCTCACGCAGGAAATCCTCACGGATGGCCTCCAGCTCGGTCAGCTCCAGCCGGACCTTCTCCAAGTGGTAGGCGCGTCGGTTCCGGATCTGGCGTAGGGGGAAGGGGTTCAGGTCCCCAAAGGAGATACTGATCAGCTTCCTGGCAAGATGCAGGGGAGAGACAAGAGAATCAGCAATGCTCACATGAGTGCTCACACACAGCCCTCACAGGCACAGTAGGTGGCCTGACACAGGGTGGGAAGAGTGCTGGCCAGGCTAGGGGTCTGACGTAGGGGATGAGGCCCACCTTCTGCAGAGAGGTGACAAGGAACAATGGCCCAGCCAGGGGCAGGTTCAGAATGATGGCCTGGACTCCAGCTCTGCCACATGCTTGCTGTGTGACTGAAGTCACCCCCTTTTCTGGCCTCTGATTCCTCATCTGCACACTGGGGATAACAGTAGTGCTACCTCCTAGGGTGTGGGATTACTCGAGTTCCCACACATAAGCGCTGAGAAGAGTGCTTCTCAGCGAAGAGAGCTTGCATGGTGATGACAGGTGCAGGTGTGTATGCCTCCTCAGGCAGGCACCAGGCATGAGTCTGGGACGTCTGTGTCCCAGGACTGATTGACTGGGAATGAACACAGGCCCAGGCAGTCCCGGCGATGACTGTCAGAGCCAGTTGGCAATGTGACAAGTGTCCAGATGCAGTCTACAGAGAAACGTGCAGCTCGTGGGTTTCACATTATCCCCAGGTCAAGGCTCCAATTTACAATAAAAATGTTAAGGTTGTGATCACTTGCTCCTAACCACTGGTCAGTGGCTTAATAGAAAAAAAACCAAAAGCTGTCCTGAGGCCTGGCTATGGATTTGTAGCACTAAGGGGTCAGCCACGCTGGTCTCTGGAGATCACAAAGTAAGCCAGTTCCTCCAACACGGGGCCACCATCTTCCCCTCTCTGGATTCTGCCAGGCCTCAGACGCTCTGCATCCAGAAACAGGGGCTCGTTCCTTTCCTGTCAACCAAAGGCCCAACAGACTCACCAGCCCCAGGAAAAGCTGTGATGAAACAGAAATGCCCCTGCCTGTCCCAGTGGAGCAGGCCATTTGCTCCTGCTGCCGTCAGCCGCCTGGGTTCCTGTCAACCCACGGCGCACACAAGGGCGCAGCCTTCTGTGTTTCCAAACCCTGGACATGCTTAACTCTCGTCCAGAGGCTCAAGGTCAGAAAGGCCAGCTTTATTTAAATTCCGAATTCCCCAGCGTGTGTTCTAGAACATGGGAGCACCAGAGAACAGGGAATACCTGAGCACAGGTGTCCCCGCATGTGGATTTCTCAGGTTCCACCTCCTGCCTGGCTCTGCGGACTGGGCTGCCAGCCCCACCAGGCGGGAGGAGGCTTCATGTGAACGGGGCACGGGGTCCCCACTCACCAGTACTTTCTGCCCCATAGCTGTCAGCCCACAGCCCCCACAAACCCCAAACCTAGGGCGCCCACCCCTCCTGTGCTGCAGAACATGAGCCTGAAGTGTAATTCTTCATTTGCTCCTCAGTCAGGAGCTGACAGAGGCCTCTGAGCCCAGGCTGGCACCCGGGAAGCCAGACCCCACCTCTGCCTCAGGCCTGGAAGATTCCTCTGGGAGATGAGAAGGCGCCCTGTGGTCAGCTAAATTTTGGAGATGATGCTCAGCACCTTTTAAGGCTCCCAGAAGTCCTGCTGCAGAGCCTGGTTCAATCCTGTTTAATCCCCGTCTCCTGAATGCAGCTGACCACACAACTCCCTCCCTGTGTTTCTGAAGGCCACTCACTGTGCTGCAGGACTGGCCTCCTTGCAACCTCTAGTCTGGGGAGCTCACTAAAACACTGAGGCTGCAGCCCATAGGTGGGTTATGGGCCCCTGCAGTCTTCGTAACACTGGGGAGCCTGTCACTGTGGCCTGGCACTCCTTAAAGCACCTGCTGGTCTGGCGACCCAGCTTTCTAAAGCAAGCTGCAGGGGAGACTGTACTGCGAGCCGCTCACAAGGAGGCGCTGCAGGACCATGCAAGGTCTAGCAGTGTTGGTGCCAGGGAAGGGGCGGGCACTCGCCAGAGCCACGCACACTCGCCTCTGCTCCTCCCGGCAGCGCCTGGGACCCAGTACAGAACTGAGGGCAGCGGCGCTCCCGACACAGCCCTAGCTGTCGGCATGGATGAGCTCACTCCGTGTCACTCTGAGGAATCCTGACCCAACACAAGATGAACAGAAACTCTCAAGGCTCACCCCAGGACTCAGAATCAAACTTGATTGAGCAAATATGATTCTAATATCCTTTCTCATTTGGCAGAAATCAGGGCACTGTTGTTGGTGCTATTAGTAAGCCTGAAACTTACAAACCCACTCCCAATAAAAGACCCTGAAAATAGCAACGACCTCCAGGAGGCCTGGCATGGCCTCAGCCAGCACCTCAGCTCCCATTGTCTGAATCAGCTGTCAGGGTCAGAGCAGCCAACAGCTGTGGTCCAGGGGACATACAGACAAAGGTGGCCCAGAACAGGCAATGACTGTGTGGCCAGGGAGGATTCCTGAACACTTGGCCTCCCAGGCCAGAAACTCAGGGGTCCTCCAAGTCAAAATTCCTCCCTCCCTCTCTTCAATCCACCCTCCTTCTCCACTTGTGGGACCACCTCTCCCCAGGTCACCACCTCTCTCCCTAGAGCCCTCTAACAGTCACCAGTCCTGCCCCAATCTGACCTGTTTGTCTCTTGCCTAACCCTGCAATACTTCCTAGCGCTCAGGATGAAGCCTCAAGTCCTGAGCAAAGTCTGCAAACACCCTGACAGCCCAGCTCTGCTACGGCCCAGCCACATTGGCACCAGCCGGGCTGAGCTGCCTCCACACTTCCCCAAACACACTTGCCCCACAGTTCTGCGCCACCGCTCCTGAAGGACCCCTGCCCCCATACTGTTTCCTTGCTGCCCCTTGGCCAGCTTACTCAGCCTTTCTCCGGCCTGGGCTCCCTCTACCACAGCACGGATCAAATGATGCGCAACGGTGTCCCCAGCAAGGTCTTCTAGGACAGGCCTTACTCTCCATCCGTCATCCTCAGTGTGCAGCACAGGCCCTACCACGCAGCAGGTACTCAGTAAATGCTTTCTAGACAAATGAAACTATTGCTGTTGGTTGTCGGGATCTGTGTTTGTAGGATAAAGGACAGAATCCTCATCTCAGTTCCTCCTACATAAGGCTACTTGTGCTCACACCCCTTACTCTTTCCTTTCCCTGGAAAGCAATGCCCCTCCCACACTGTACAGCTGGGATGGCTCCAAGTTGGAAGACAGCAAGGACAGGCTACTCTCAAGGAGGCAGGGGCCAGGCTTCCTGCTCTCCTTGACATCTGAGAACTCCCCAGGACTCACCTAGCATCAAGGATAGTGCGAGTGAAGTAGCGGAGATACTTAAATATAGACATGGAATCTTGCAATTTCAAAATCTCCTCTTCCTTGTACTTAAAAAGTGCCAGAGCAAAACGGAAAATAACCTGTGGAATAAACAGAGAAATCTGTTAGCGGAAAAACCCTGTGGGTCCAGGCACAAGGCTGGAGTCTAGGGGGGTGCTGGCCCCACTGCGGACAGGGGGACATGGCTTGCATGGTCTCCAACCTGGGGAAAGACAATTGACCTGAGGGGCAATCTTCTCTGGCTAGGACAAGACTCCTTTATTATAGGAAAATAAACGCTGGTGGTTTTCAACAACACATCAGCCCAAACCAAAAATCTCCTTATAGGAGATCTTTGTGGAATCCTTTCATATTCAGAGAACACTTCTAGTCAATAAAGCATAAGGAACAAGCATAAGGAATCATTTTAAAATAAAACCAAAACCAAAGTTTTCTGATTCTGAAACTCTTAGAAAGTCCCACCTACAGAGGCTGTTTCCATCCCAACTAGTGTACTTTTGAAGATAGGGAAGGAGATTTTTTTAAATTTTATTTTTTTAATTTATTTTTTTTGAGGTAGAGTCTTGCTCTGCCACCCAGGCTGGAATGCAGCGGTGCAATCTCGGCTCACTGCAACCTCTGCCTCCCAGGTTCAAGTGATCCTCCTGCCTCAGCCTCCTGAGTAGCTGCGACTACAGGCGCCTGCCACCACACCCGGCTATTTTTGTATTTTGAGTAGAGGCGGGGTATTAGCATGTTAGTCATGACGGTCTCCATCTCCTGACCTCATGATCCGCCTGCCTCGCCTCCCAAAGTTCTGGGATTACATGTGCCAATTGTCTCAGCTATTTGGGAGGCTGTTTTTTTTTTTTTTAAATTTGTGTTCGGGGTACATTAGAGGTTAGAGGGAATGGACTCCTGGTAGTCTTGCAAGTTCAAGCAGTTTTGGAACAAATTGCTTTTCCCATATCTAAGGGCCTGTGCCAACCTGTACTTTCTCTTAGTTTGTTTTCCGGGTCTTGCTATGTTGCCCAGGCTAGACTTTAACTCCTGGACTCAAATGATCCTCCTACCTCAGCCTCCCAAATAGCTGAGACAATTGGCACAGGCCACTGTGCCCAGCTAAGGTACAGAATAAATTGAGAAGAGTAACTAGAAGACTAAGGGGGCCTCTACTCCATTACATACACCTGTTTATACAATTAGGGTTTAATATGTAAATGTATTCCTTATTCAAAACTGATTTTAAAAAACATACAACAGAGTGGGTGGGAGGCTCATGGGCAGTAAGGCTCTGAAGTTGGCTCCCCTCGTTAGTCCCCTCATTAGTCCCCCTAATCCCCTGCTTATTAGATCTCTGGGCCTCCATCTCCTCCTCCATATGATGGGGTAACACCACCAGACATTTGACAGATGGTGAGGCTCAGGCTCCAACTGTAAGTCACAGCTCCCAGCGCCTATCACAGGGCTTGATGTGGGTTGAATGTTTCTGATACATGAACAAATGACTGTGGTTTACTGATACCCTGGACCCAGCTCTAGTCAGGCCATGCTGAGATCCCGTGGGCACCGTGGTAATCCTCACAAGTTCCAGGCAAGACAGCCACTCTACCGCCACCAACGCTGCTGACGGTTGTCAAGCATGTATATCTGAAAATAGCTGAGCTGAGCTAACCCACCTTTGGTCCTTCATAAAGGAAAGAGTCCCATATTTTAAAGAGGATGTCACTAACGACACTATCAACAAACACCACCAGAAACCAGTTGAAAGTGATGAGGGTGTAGTCAACTTTGTACTGTTCAAAGTGGCCATGCAACCGAGGCAGCTTCTCACTCATGAGGTCTCTGAACACCCGCTGGTCCACCTGGAGAGGGAACAAAGGGGAGAAGTGTATGGGGCCTGCCAGGTCACCGGGTAAGCAGACAAACAGACACACAACCTGAGAGCCTGGGGGTGGATCCCACGTGACAGCAGCACAACTGTTCCAAATGCGCCATGGGGTCCATCACGGAGCCAGACTACCATGTTCCAGCAGCGCTGACCTTGTGTGCTGCAGGTACACACTCAGTGTCTGCTAAACACATGCTTTCCACAGGGCATGGGAGTGGGGGTGTCTGTGACCTGAAACCAACTCTTGTACTGAAAATGCCCCGGGAAATAGGCCACTGCAAGGAGCAGGTGGGACAGTCAGCCTTGCCAATCCACATGTAACTACAGGAGACGTTGACACAAAGGGCCAAAAACTGGAATCCTGGGCAGATGGGAGTCTTGAGTCAAAGAGGAAGCAGCATCACCACATCTGTTCAACAAACATTTGCTGGGCTCTTTGTGCAGTGGGGGTGGCAAGGACTCTAGCATCACATGGACCTGAGTCTGAATCTCAGCTCTACCACTTACTAGCTGGGTGGCTTTTAGCAAATTATGGCCTAATTGGCTCTGTGCCTCATCTGGAAAATAGTTAATTACCTCTCTCTTACTGGACTACTGTGAGGATTAAATGAGGCTTATATAAACTACCCATCGCACGACAGACAAGCAATACCTGGTTACCGCCACTCTGTGTCAGGCATGGGGCCAGCGCTGGGCAGAGCAAGAATAAGGTTCAACCCTGACCTCAAGGAGTTAAAAGATGAGAGGGGAAGGCCAGACACATGGACCAACCTAACCATGGCCAGGCCCTGGTAATGATGTGTTCATACAGCCCTGTGGAACCACGGACAGGGCCCGGCCAAGCCCTGAGGAGAAACCGTTCCTACAGCCAGAGTTCAGGCTTCCAGGCAGGAGGGCTGGGAGGTGAGGCAGCACAGCCAGGCAGAAGCTGGTCACAGACACCCCTGAATCACACTGAGGAGTCAAGACACTATCCTGTCAGCCAGGGGCTTTCTTAGCCTTTGTCTATGACTCACAAAAAAACATGCATCTTCAACCATCACCCAGTCCACGTGAACCAGTGCGCATGTGTACAAAACAGAAATAAATGTTTCACAAAACAATACTTAACCTCACACAGCGGACTACACTTTGATGCTTTTAATTCTAATCAATTGGATTTGATGGGAAAAGATAAAAAAACCTAGTACCAACCTACTAAAACAATTTCTCTATCCATAGTGTAAAAAACGATAGTCATCCCTTGGTGTATACACAAAAAGCTAGCCCTCCATATAAGAGGGTTTCACATCCTGTGAATACTGTATTTTCAGTCTGTTTGGTTGAAAAAATCCACACGTAAGTGGACCCATGCAGTTCAAACCCACGTTATTCAAGGGTCAACTGTACGTACTTTCCCATACTTCATGCCCAGTCAGGAGCTGCCTTTAGGGAGGTGTAAAGTGGCAAGGGAGACGGACAGCTCACTGTTAAGACCAGCTGATGATGACGTGATTCATTCAGCCTGGAGGATCCAGCTGAAGACGTCCGAGAGGGAGGGGCATATCAGCTGGCCCTGACGTGGGAGGAGATCCTTGTACACATCTCTTCTCCGAACTAGGAGGCAGACTGTGCCTCACTCTTCAGGCTGCCCGGCTGCTTGGCGGAGGGCTGGTGTGGAGCAGGCTGCCAGGGAACGCTTGCTCTGGCCTCTGTTCAAGTTTCCTTCTCCACTGAGCTCTGGAGGACATGGAATGACTGTGTCATTCATCTCTGTCCTCAGCACCTAGCAAGGTCCTGGCACAGAACATGCACTCAAAGGATGGAATGAATGGAAAAGCTGACAAGCATGTGGACTGCAGTAGCAGTGGACACGGGCCTCAGGCACTTGATTCTGGCAGGAGGCAGTTTGACAGTGATTGGCAAAGCCCAGTGCTGAGGGTCGACAGCACACACAAAGCTATCCGCATTTTAAGAGCCACCTTACACAATGGCCATCGATAAGCAAGAAGATAATTAAACATGTTCTAGCACCCACCTGATGGAATATTAGGCCACCAAATAGGATGGGTACACAGTATAAAATAACATGGGAAAATGCTCATGCTATAATGTGAACCAGCCAGGATACAGTGTGCTCTCAATTTGGATACCTATATGAACTAGGGGAAAAAAAGCAAAAGGAAATACATCAAAATGCTAACCATGGTTCTCCAGTTGGTAGGATAACAGGTAATTTTCATTTTCCTCCTAACATCTTTCTACATTGCCTGACTTCTCTTTAGTGAGCATCTATTACTTGTATAGTCGGGGGGGCGGGTGGTAGGGATAAGTCTCCTTAGAATTTACATTTATGTTTACGTGACAATGTGATGCAAATTTTATCTTAAATCCAGAAATTTAAAATAAGTCTTTCCCTATAATAATACTACCAACTTTTATTGAGTTTTTACAATGTTCTGAGCATTACATTCAACTTTTTTTTTTTTTTTTTGAGACAGTCTTGCTCTGTCGCCCAGGCTGGAGTGCAGTGGCGCGATCTTGGCTCACTGCAAGCTCCGCCGCCCGGGTTCACACCATTCTCCTGCCTCAGCCTCCCGCGTAGCTGGGACTACAGGCGCCTGCCACCTCACCCGGCTAGCTTTTTTTTTGTATTTCTTAGTAGATACGGGGTTTCACCGTGTTAGCCAGGATGGTCTCGATCTCCCAACCTCGTGATCCACCCGTCTCGGCCTCCCAAAGTGCTGGGATTACAGGCTTGAGCCACCGCGCCCGGCCTACATTCAACTTTTTTTAATGCATCATCTGAATTCAACCTCAAATAATCTGTGTGAGGGGGTATTACTCTCATCTTACATATGTGGAAACTGAGGCACAGAGCTGTTAAGTGATGTGTCCAAGCTCCACAGCTCACAGGAGGTAGGGCCTGGGTTGTGACCTACTGCATGTGACCCTCCACCCAAGTTCCTAACCAAGGTGCTTGGCCACACTTCAATGGAATTAAGAAAGATCAGTGCTTCATTTTTCTTACTCTGAAACACTGAGTCACCTGATATTTTAAATTTGAATCTTTGAAAGCTATTAGCTTTCAGGTGCCCACGAACACACAAAACTTTCTTTACTGACTCTCTAATCCCACCCGACTGACTACTGCATCTTCCTGTTGCTGTTTATTTCCTACACACCAATGCAACAGAACAATACATTTCTTGGGTAATTAGCAAGTGAAGTGATCACAGGGAGACCAGATGAGCTTCTCCTGGGATCCACTGACATCTGCGAAACTGGGACAGGGACCTTAAGGGGGCAGCTGTGGCTAAAGTCCACCCTCTGGGAAGGCCAGAGCTCTGACTCTCTTGCCACCTTCCTGTGATGTTCTAGGCACTGGCCAGAGACGGGCAAGCTTAGGCCCAGAGCTGCAGAGGCCTGAGTTCAAACCCCAGCTCAGCCCCTCAGCAGTGGCACCTCAGGCAAATTGCTTATTAGTGTCTTCGGCTCCCAGTTTTCTCCCAAGTCAAATAGGAAGACTGATGCTCAAGCGTGCAGGGCTCTGTGCAGTTGTACAGCTGCTGGCACGGGGCCAGGGCTCAGTAAAGGCCAGCTCCCCTTCCCTGGTCAAAGACTAGCTCATTAAGTTCAAACATTTACTGCGTGGGGTGCCAGGCATAGAGGAAAAGGAAAAAGAAAGAAAAAGGAAAGATAGGGCCATGGCCCTCAGGTACCACTGACTAGCTGGAGGACAAGCAGGCACACAAGGATGATCCAATCAGGTGGCTGCTGTCCCAGAGGCCTGCACCGGAGCAGCGGGAATAGCAGCAGGGCCTCGTGCCTGCCTTGGGGCAGGGAGGACCACTCACAGAGGAGATGGTCTGTGTGCTAAGGCTGCACAGGAGCTTCCCAGCGAGATGAGCAACGGGATGTTGTTCCAGTAGAGGGATTACGTAGGAAAGTACCCAGGGGATGGGCATGCCCAGAGAACATATGTCCCATCAGCGGGCAGGAAGGAGGGCCCTGGCAGCATTCGAAGGCATCTTTACCCTGAGGAGCCCCAGACAACAGCAGCAGAGGGACGAGACTGAATGCCTGAGTGAGACAGAGGTTAAACTGGAAGAGTGGGCGAGTGGCAGCAGGAAGAAAGGAAAGAGGCAACTGCAGTGATGGAGAGGGGACGGTGGTCCCACTGTGGTGAGACGGACAAAAAGGGACACAGATGTAAGCTTCCAGGCAGGTGGCAGCACTAGAAATGGTGACGACAGGGATACAGGGGAAGGAGGCAGGAGTCCAGGATGGCTTGAGTTTCCAGCCTGGGGAGCTAGAGAGGTGAGGAGCACAGGCGGAAATAGGAGGCAATGATGATGACCCTCCCTCCAAAGGCAGAAATGCAAATGCAAAGAACACTCGCTCAGGGTCCAGCCAGGAAAATGGAAGTCCCTCTAAATATGTCACTGAGTGAATGTCATCCAGGGGCTGGCCACACCGTTGAGAGAAAAGCTGAGAAGCCAAATAGCTGACGGCGAGGCAGCCCAGAGTTATAGCAAGGGCAGAAAGCCACCCTGTGGGGAGCAATGAAGGGAGCCAGTAGGGTCAGCTGTTGGTACAGAGGAAACACCAAACAGGAGCTGGGCACAGAGGAGACAAAGCCACCTTCAGAGACAGTGCCCAAGATGGGGAGAGGGAAAACCCCTTCAGTCCCTCCTGTCACCCTTCAGTCTCCTGCCAGCACCTCTCGCTGGCCTGCGGGGCCAGGCCTTGTGACACTGAGTGATGCAGGAGAAGGGCAAGGAGAGGCTGTGAGCAGGTAGGCCAGGTGGGGGCACAGACCTGGAGAAGAGACAAGAGACAGAGTAGGCACACATGGGCACAGTGGCTAAGATAGAAGCTGCCTGAGGCTGGGCCACATGCAAAGGGCCGGCTTATGGGGAAGCCAGTGTCGGCAGCAGCCCCAGCTCAGCCTAGGGATGATGCAAGGGTCAAGGATCTGGTCCAGGGCCAGGACCGTCCCAAGCAAAGACAGAAACACTGGGCTCTCCCAGCCCTTATCACCCTGCCCTGGCCCCTGGCATCAGACTCCAGGTGTGGACGGCATGAAATGCGCCACTCAGACCCCCACTGTGGGAGGTGACTGCAGGCTCTGCTGCTGCCCCTCTGGTGCATCACCACATTCATTTCCAGCAGCAGGGCATGGGTGCGGCAGGGGCACGAATGCAGCCCATCTGTGTAGGTGGGTACCTTGGTCACTGCCCTTGGCTTGAGGGCTCCCCACTGGCCCTGCCCAGACTTCCTCAGGACTTCATGGTGGTCACTGCACAGGGTCTGGGACTCTTCTCCCCATCCTCCTCCCTTCCTGAGACTGGAGCTTCTCTGTCCCTTGTCCTCCACAGGGGCTCCCCCACGCCAAAGTCTCTGGTTTGTCTCAACCCAGCCCGACATCTGTTTCTTGAGAGCCTGAGCTAACACACCAGTCACCCAAGCACGCCTGGATTATGACTCAGCCCGCTGGTAGGCCTGTGTCCGGGGAAGAGAGCGCAGAGCAGTGAACACAATGTTAGGCCTGCAGGACGGGTCTGTCTCTGCTGGTTCGCAGGGGGCTGAATGAACCCAACTCGGCCTCAGTCACAAACAGCAGGCCATGACTGGGGACAGCCTCTGAGATGTGGCCTGCTGTCTTCAGGAATCAGTCTCTGAAGTCACGTACACAAAGCAACCCCCGACCCCGACCACAGGTTTAATTCAGGTCACATTTCAGCTGCAATTCTAAAAGTGATGACTGAAACACAGAATTTTCAGAACTACCTGGGATCCTAAAAGAGTCTTTGTATAATAGTCTCGGGGCATGAAAACTTCCACTATGGTAACGAGACACCAGAAAGCATCTTCTTGTTCCAGGTACAGGAGGGCCACTGCCACCAACCTACAAGCAAAGGGAGGACAAGATGAGAGCCCAGGCACAGGCAGCTGCTACCACAGTCTCCACAGAGACCATCTGCTTTAAGCCACTTTTTCTCCCACGGCCAAAACTATTTCTAGTTCTCCAATAAAGAATAATAAGGACCTGGCTTAATGGCTCACACCTATTATCCCAGCACTCTGGGCAGCCAAGACAGGAAGATCACTTGAGGCCAGGAGTTTAAGACCAGCCTGGGCAACATAGCAAGACCCCTTTTCTAAAAAAACAAAAAACAAAAATCAGCCAAGAGTAGTGACGCACACCTATAATCCTAGCTACCCAGGAGTCTGAGGCAGGAAGATCACTTGAGCCCAGGAGGTGAAGGCTACAGTGAGTGATGATCACACTACTGCACTCCAGCCTGTGCAACAGAACGAGACCTTGTCTCATTAAAAAAAAAAGGGTGGGGGGGCCGGGGAAGGCACATTTCCTAAAATTTGAGAAGCAAAGCTACTTTTCCCCACTTTCATTTGGTTTTTGTTCAAAGGTGAAATTGTTTCCCAATGATCAACCAGCCTCATTAAAAAAAAGTTTTCATTATAACACTTTTGCAAATGCAGCTGATTCTTTGAGTTCATCAAGAAGTTCCAGATAACCCTTTCATACACAAAAAATCCAGATGTGAATGTAAGTAACAAAGAAGACAGGACGGTTTAAAACAGCTTTCCCAATACCATCTTGCTTCCAGGATGAAGGAATAAAATGGGCTGCAGACGAGGGCACCCCAGAGGAGCTAACGGTGCTGTGTCCACTGCATGCACAGCAGGGGAGGAGGACCATGTGTCTCAGTTGCTTTGTTGTTCATAACGGAAACGGGTCAGCTATTTACATGCTGTCACTAATCAACAGCCCTGGTATGGCTCCAAGTGGGAATCTGGAGCAGCAGGATGGAAAGGAAGAGGTGAGAGATAGGCCTCCCTCTACTCAGCTGAAACCCAAAACTTCTGCCCATCATACGAAGCTTATGAGCAACACTCATGGGAAAACCCCTGAAGCCATTTCTCAGAAATTTGTTCCTTAGATAAAACTATAATGAACTCATCTCAAATTAAATGGAAAAAAAGTCTGGGAAGAGGATGTCTCAAGTATGCAGGGATGGGATGGAAAGGAGAATGGTGACCACTGGCAGAGACAGAGGAGAGAAAAACAAGACACGCAAGCAGAGACACCAAATCCACAGGACTTGATGGTGCCAGGAGAAAGGGTAGAGAGTCTGAAAGTGGCAGAGCCTTTGAGGACATCACTTAAATTCACCAGTATTCCAGATGATAGGCCTGAATCACCATCATCTAGACAAGGCTACAGTTGTCCTACTCAAGTTCTGGGTGCTCAGAAGGCATGGACACGTACCAAATACTTTGAAGAAAAAAATCCCAAAGAATTACAGCTCAGAGGTTTTAATGGTGATGAGGGTGGAGGTGTAGAGAGAAAGCTTCAATTATCTGTAAGTATCATTTATGTAGGAAAAAACTGATTCCATGACAATGCCAAATAAATGGAGCATTACTGTACCCCAAACAGGCACACTCAAGTCCTTACCAGGATGCTTAATTTCAGGGGTTTCCAGCTTCCAGGAATTTTTAGATTGAGTATACAATGTGAATGGTGGCTTTAAGCAAAACAAAACTGCTTTATTAGGCAGGATGTTACTTATAGGCTTTTTAAAAATGGAGAGTGTCTAGGAGTAGCTATAGTCCGTTTCACCTTCTGAGGGTACACAGAGAGGCTGCCCTATCCTCACCACCACAGAGACAATGACTTATTGAAAACCATTTGGTTTCAGGTCTTAACCAAATAACATTCCAGCTTAAAACCCTTTCTTCCTGCAGTACTCTCATTTCAGACACAAACAGAAAACCCTTACCTGGAGGTCAATACCTGGCATGGAGCAGAAGCAAAAGGGCCTGTGAGTAGCCAGAACAAATGTCAGTACTCAGAACTCCAGCTCATGCACAGCTTACAGAATTCCTAAGGCACACATGCAGAGCTTTTTCATTCTCACTTTATCCGTATCTTTTTTTTTTTTTGAGACAGGGTCTCACTCTGTTGCCCAGGCTGCAGTATAGTGGTATGATCACAGCTCACTGCAGCCTCAGTGGGCTCAAGCGATCCTCCCACCTCAACCTTCCAAGTAGCTGGGATTAGAGGCGCATGCCACCATGCCCAGCTAATTTTTTTTTTTTTGACAGAGTCTCCCTCTGTTGTTCAGGCTAGAGTGCAGTGGCATGATCTTGGCTCACTGCAACATCTGCCTCCCAGGTTCAAGCGAATCTCCTACCTCAGGCTCCCAAGTAGGTGGGATTACAGGCATGTGCCACCATCTGGCTAATTTTTGTATTTTTAGTAGAGATAGGGTCTCACCATGTTGGCCAGGCTGGTCTTGAACTCCTGACGTCAGGTGATCTACCTGCCTCGACCTCCCAAAGTGCCGGGATTACAGGTGTGACCCACCGCACCCAGCCAATTTTTTTTGTATTTTTTGTAGGGACGGGGTTTCACCATGTTGCCCAGGCTGGTTTCAAACTCCTGGACTCAAGCAGTCTTTCCACCTTGGCCTCCCAAAGTGTTGGGATTACAGGTGTGAGCCACTGCACTGGACCTTTATCCTTTTTTTTTTTTTTTTTTTTTTTTTTACAAACTTGATTACCTACTTTCATAACACAGAAATATAAATGGACAACTGCAAGGACAGCAGTAAGCAGAAAGTGCGCAAGCCATGTAAGAAGCAGTCAGTGCAAAGTCCAGTGACAGGAAGAGCTTCGTGGGGAGCAAACCTCAGTCCTCCTGAGGTCTTATCCCATCCCTACACAGCTCAGAAGGATGAGCCTGGATCACCAAGAAAATGTGAGAGGCTTTTCAGCGTCCTCTGCCTATGGAAGTAGGGAAGTATGCAAGACCTGTGAAAGGTTCTAGTTTAAAAGGAAACAAGTTTAAGTCCATGAAGGGCTAAGTTTCAATCAGCTGAATAATTGTCTGGGGCAACTTCTTGATTCACAAAAAGATCCTGTATACTGCATAAACAAGGGGTGACCACCAATTTCCACTCCATGCATTACAAACTAATAAAATCAAACTTCTGATCAAAACCCAAGTGTGATGAGAATAGCAAAAAATGAGACTCCAGTAGTTTCAAATGAATTAAACTCTTGTGTTCTTAACACTTTCTGAAAGCATGTTTGTTTCTCTCAGTTCTTCTAGAACTGGGGACACTGTGTCATGAAAACTGGCTTGTTGCAACTACTTTTTTCTCTTAAAATATTGACTTTTCTTGGCCAACCAGGAAGGGAGGGAGCTGCCAGGCAGCACCGGTGCCTACAAGTTGCCTAATGGCAAATGGGAACATTTTGTGCTGTGCCCCCACCTGTTTAGGCCTTGGCAGTAGCCGATGTCTGGATTCCGCCAGGAGAAGGCGAGGAGAACGTTGCGTAGCTTCTGTATGCCTTCTGAGGTGGGGCAGGAGTAATGTTTGTTGTTGGGCAGAGTTCGCAGCAAGTCCAGCTCAATCTGCTTGGAGGCCGGGTTCTGTTTCTCCAGCGCCTTCTGCAGCAAGGTCTGGAAGTGGCCAGGCTCCGTGCTGTCCTTGAACTTCCTGGTGTGACGATCCACACACCACTTCCATACCTTGGAACGGTGCTCGTGGGGAATGCCCGCACGGACAAGGTTTTTTAATTCTGGAGAGCACATCATCTCCCTGTTCACTGTACTGGCAAAATAGTTTTCCCACTTGACCCCAGTGGAGACTTCCTGGTTTTCTGTGAGGTAGAGAGTCTTCAGATCCAACGCGCGGACCTTGGCGACCAACTTCTCTTCCTCGTCATCCTCAGGTACAGTCCTGAACCCATAAATATCATATTCACTGTTGATAAAAAAAGGAAAAATTAAAATGACAAAGTTTTAGCAACAAAAACCAACGCAACGGAAATAGAGAGTCTAGAAACCAAATTATGCACATGTGGTACTTTGAACTATGAGAAGCATTTCAGATCAGTGAGGATATAATCAACTTCTCAGTATATAAAGCTAGAATGACTATCTATATGGAAAAATTAAATTAGATCTCTACTTGATACCATACAGGGAAAAAACCAATCCCAAATAGTTTAACACTGAAAATATGAAAAGCATGGAAGAAAACGCAGGCAACAACACAAAAACAAGACTGGTAAATTTGGCTACATTTATGCGTGTATATGTTTCTTTATCATATATATACTACATATGTATAACTTTATGCTTAAAAATATCATTTTAAAATATAAAAAAATGAAGAATGTATTTATAAGCTATTAGGGAAAAAGATGTTCACGTCCCAGTTCCTGGAACCTGTGGCTGTTTTACGTTACATGGCAATAGGAATGTTGTTAATGGAATGTTAATGCAGAATTTAAAACAAGGAGATTATCTGGGATATCTGGGTGGGCCCAAATATCCTCATGAGCCCTTCAAAGTGGAAGAGTCAGTCAGAGAAACGTCAGGCAGGAGAGATGGGAGGCGTGAGAGGCGCTGGACCTGCTGCTGCCCCAAAAATGGGAAAAGGGGCCCCGAGCTGAAGAACGCAGGGGGCTCTAGAAGCCGCCAACCACAGCTGACAACCAGCAAGAAAACAGCGACCTAGTCCTATAACTGATTGCAAGGAACTATATTCCACCAACAACTTAAATGAACAAGGAAATTAACTATCCCAGAACCTTCAGAAAAAATGCAGCCCTCAATTAAACCTGGATTTTAATCCAATGAGACCCATATTGGGCTACTGACCTTCAGAACTATTAAGTGACAAATTTGTGTTGTGTTGTTTTAAGCCACTATGTTTACAATTTGTTGTACCAGTAAAAGAAAACTACTACAAAGGCCTTTCACACACTACTGCTGAGCGTAAACTTACCCAAGCACTTTGAAAATCAGATCTAGCAGAGTTAAAGGTATGTATTTTCTACACACCAGGAATTCCACTTCCAGTCTGCACCCTAGAGAAACTCTCTCATATGGGCACATGGGAATATGGACCATGATAGTCCTTGCATCACTGTAACAAGGAAAAATGGAAAGATCTAAATGTCCTCCACGAGGGGAAGGAATAAAGACAAGACACCATGGTAGATTCATACAATGATCTTCTACAAAGAAGGTAAACATGCTCAGTCGTGTGTGTCTGTAGTCCCAGCTGTTTAGGAGGCTGATGTAGGAGAACTGCTTGAGCCCAGGAGGTCCAGGCCAGCCAGAGCAACAGAGTGAGACCCCATCTCTTAAAAAAAAAAAAGCTCGGGAGTTAACTTGTATTAACCTGGATAATTTCAGAAAATAATGTTGAAGGAAATAAGTTTCAAAATGATACGTATCTGGGATTAGTACGTATCCAGTCAGAAATACATACTGAAGTGTTTACAGGTGGAATGACATGATGTCTGGCATTTGCTTTAAAATATTCCAGAAAAAAAACTGGGGAGTAAGGAGGTAAGACGAAATAATATTGGCAAAACATTAACAAGTGCTCAAGTTAGTTGCACACAGGGGTATATGTTACATAATTCTGTCTACTTCTTTGTGTGTTTTAAATTTTCCATAAGAAAAAGTTGAAAATAAAACAATATACATAGTTATTCTACTTACATATAAAATTTGAACACACAATATAAGTAGTAAGAGCACAAAACACTTTTACATGGGAAGAATACACAGCACCTTCAGAAGCGCTCCAAAAGCTCATAGAAGTTAACAGCCACCATGATGGGCAAAGCCCAGCGTACAGGTGGCGCTCCAGCACCTGGGAACCCGACCATCCAGGCTGAGGGCCTGTCCTCACCACTCACAGGGTGGGTGACTCTGGGCAAGTTATATCACCTCCATACCCAGCTTCTTCACTTGTAAAGTGAGAATAAAAACACCCACCTCGTAATAGGGGGCGGAGCAAGATGGCCGAATAGAACAGCTCCAGTCTCCAACTCCCAGCGCGAGCGACACAGAAGACCGGTGATTTCTGCATTTTCAACTGAGGTACTGGGGTCATCTCACTAGGGAGTGCCGGACAATCGGTGCTGGTCAGCTGCTGCAGCCTGACCAG
>NW_016830244.1:30279-59698 GCF_001698545.2 Rhinopithecus bieti
GACCCGGGAGGGATTGCATTGGGGAGTTATACATGATATAAATGATGAATTGATGGGTGCTGACGAGTTGATGGGTGCAGCACACCAACATGGCATAAGTATACATATGTAACAAACCTGCACGTTATGCACATGTACCCTAGAACTTAAAGTATAATAAAAAAAAAAAAAAAAAAAACACCCACCTCACTGAGCATTAAGTACCACTCTGCACATAAAACCCTTAGCACAGTTCCTGGCACATGGGAGACATCCATAAAAGTGTTTAGTAAAGATGGTGTTGGGTACTTTCTAAGCATATTTCTGTTATCTGAGTAGCCCAAACAATGCAGGCTGGTGCTGTAAGCTCAGAGAAGGGAAAAGTCACATCAAACTGAAGCAAGGCTTCACCTGCGCCTGCAGGGGTGGGCAGGAGAAGCAAGGAGACTGCAGTGAACCAGGCCTAGACACAGGGCTGGTCCTGAGTCGTGGAAACAAGAGGAAGCTGAACTGCGTGAATCTGCAGATTTCTCCTGGCTCAAGTATTTCATGAGTCTAATTTTTTTTAGAAAACAGGTTATGAGAGGGTTCTTAATCCAAGATCCATCATGGGCTTCCAGATTCAGTGATTTCCCCAAAAATAAATGGGGTGTGTGTGTATGTATGTGTGTGTAAGCTCAGTTCCCCACTTAAGGGCTCCCTTTGTTTTGAACCACCTGTGGGTAGGGCTGTTTTAGCAGATGGTTCCTATTCCTTGGAAGACCGGCTCCTCCTGAAGTAAGGAAGGATCAGAAGGAAGGCTCCCTTACTTACACGAGAAATAGGTCTTGCAATCAGAAAACCTGTGGTAAGTCCCTGCTCTATGACTTGATTACTAGGGGAGAATGAAGACATTACCTGTTCTGCTGACCTGACAGCGTTTGTCATGAGCACCAAATGAGACACACAGTTGTGTACGGCTTTCTGCGAATGGTTCCTGCTGTTGAAAAAGGGACTTCAGAAATGGGGTGCACTACCCCCAACAGTCACTAGCACCTTTACCTGACAAGATGAGGTTTAACAAATGCTTGCTCTGGCTGCTCTTGGCTCTCAACCTGCAGAGCATCCTCCAGCAACTGGGCTATGACCTCCCGGGTGGGCCCCTGGTCTTCTGAGCACACTGGTGTCTTCATTTCTTGGAGCAATATCAGGTATTTACTTTCTATCTGGCAGAGCTTGGCTTCCAGGCTAGAATACTGCAGAGAATGTGGTGGTTACCTCCATCCAGACAGAGACACAGGAAGAGCAATATTTAGATACTCAAATAACCAGTGAACAACAAACCCAAAACTATTAGGAAGTGAGCCAGAGACAGACTGTATCAAAGACAATAAATTAATTTATGCCACAGACCACCTGTCATGTTTAAAATGGCCTGCAGTGGGCTCCTCTCTTCCTTATAGAGGAGTGCTGATAATCAGACCTCTGGATGCCAACAAACGCATCACCTCTGGACAGCGGAAACCGGGCTACGTGCCAATTACTGAGGTCCAGCTCGGTGCCATTTGGCGTATGGCCCATGAGTGGCCACTCCATGCTATACCCATTCTATTTAAGGACACTGTGGTCCAGGACTAGCTCCCATCTGCCACCTTATCAGACAAATCAAATATACCCTGGAAAACACGCAGGAATAAGGTCTGGGAAGATGCTTCAAGTTCTGTTCAAAAAAGTATATCAGGTATATAACAGCTGTTGACAAGTGTCATTTGACTACAACTCATTTGATGATAGCCGAAATGTTTGTGGTCCCATTACACTTTGTGCAAAGTCCCTTCCAGCCATAATCATATCGGACTTTCACAACAACCCTACTGGGTTCACAAAGGAGGCATTCACCTCACCATCTCCATAAATACAAACTGAACAGCATAAATCAAAACCCAAATAATCTTAATTTAGGGGACCTTATAATTATATATTTAGTTTGTTTTCTTCAAAGTCCATTAAAATGCTTATGAACAAAGGTAACACACAAAGAAAGCAATACCTTACGTTCTTTTTCTTTAACTAGAGAAACTGAACACATTTTCTGTAGCTTCTCATTCTTACCCAGTTTATGTGAAAAACTCACATCTCAGGGCATTTATCTTTGTCTTCATCAGAGATAAAATAAGACTAACTATATATCTCTATGTACTATATATATTTTAAACATATTTTGTTATCAGTAACCACATCTCTCCAAGCTTGGGAGTTGAACCAGTTTGTAAAGCATGTTTATTTTTAATGGTTTCCTAACCTCACCTCCCACCAGGTAATAGAATCCATCTATCCTGACCCACCTTTGCCATCAGATCCCTCTCTCTCCTTTCTGCATTTCTTCGTAGAGCTGAGAGTTCCAAAATCTCCTTATTTAGAAATTTGTTTTGGGTTTTGTACCCCTGTAGATTATCCTGTTAGAAAAAAAAAAAAAATCCCTGAATTCACATTGGTTGAATATTGACTAATTAATTACCCTATGTAGTCAGTATCTTGCTGCCTCACCAATCAAATGGCCCTGCTAAGTTAGAGTAAGTTCTAAAGAACTAGAAGTTGTTAAAAGGCACTTTCCGATTAACCTTTTTGGCCATTTACAGTAGTAGAAGGCAGGTAGGCATGATGGCCGTAATGGAGATGGAGAAGATATTTTATTTAATTGTGGTAGTTTTCTCAACTGATGACAGGAGAAATAAATATGACATATTCCTAAATCTATGCAAATATTTTATCCATATTCCATATTCATTGAGGTGGTTAAAAAAAAAAGCAATATCTTACTTTTTTTTTTTAAACTAGAGGAACAACATTTTCTGAAGGTTCTCATCTTCACTTATCCAGTTTATATAAAAAAAAGGTTATATACATATACAGTCCATAACTAAAAATCACTCTTAATAACAAATTCTACGACCTACAATGTATAAGGCACATAAGAGAACATATTCTTCAACATTGAAAAATTTCAAACTTACAGAAAAGTTGAAAGAAAAGTACAATTAACACAATATAGCCTTCATTTAAATTAGCCAATTGTTAACCTTTGTCTATTTGCTTTCTGTCTATAAAAAACATAACAAGCTGGTGACAAGTTCTGCCAAGTCCAACTGTGAGAGCAGGTTGGGGCGGGGCACATGTCATGTTGGCTTCAGCCCTTGAAACTCCAAGCAAGAAAGCTGAAAGGAGCCAACAGCAACAAAAAGCAAACCAAAAAGGAGGTGAAGTGTTTTCATGTAAAACACTGAAAATGAAGCTCAGAAAACTTCCTTAGACTTTCCTAATAAAAACAATGAACTGAAGACGCTGCTAAGGATACTAATCCAAATCACCTCTGAGGCAGTGACTTCTAAAATGTTCTTTACAAATTCAGTCTTTTATAAATGTGTCTCTTCTCCCCATCCCACCCCGCTTCTACTTGTTTCTCTTTGATAATCTGACAGGCTGGTGTGTGAGGTTCCTGATCTCCCAATCACAGAAGAAATTATGTTCAAGACAGCTCAAAGGGCAGGCCAGGGTAGTCAAGACAGACTCTGGTGATGCCACAGGCAGGAGACTGCTGCTGCTCCCCAGAGATGTGGCTACAGAAATTCCTCATCGTCAAACAAGAAACCACCACGGGATTATACCATTTCCCCCATAAAATGCAGAACTGAAAATGGTTCAATGTTCCCTTTAATCACTAACATTTATGGAGCACTTGCAATGGGTTACAGGTGCCCCGTGCTAGGCATGTGAGATTCCTAATCTTGTTTAAAACTCACAACTCTTAGGCAGCCATTCTCACCATCTTTATTTTTGAGGTGAAGAACTGAGCCATAGAAAGCTGCCCATTTACTGTCTAGGCTGCAAATCAGACTTCTGAGAACCAGACCAGTGGGCTCTTAGCTCCATGTTCTCAGGCCCCTGACGCCCACAAGAACTTCGATAGGCATCATACTCAGCCTGAGCAAAACCACGTCACGACAAGTACTTGAAATGTTGAATATTGGACTTCCTTTTCTCACCTGAATCTCCTTTCTACTGGTGTCTTAAAAGCTTTTTTTTTTTTTTTTTTTTTAAAGAAACAAGGTTGGCTGGGCATGGTGACTTATGCCTATAATCCCAGCACTTTGGGAGGCCAACGCAGGAGGATCACTTGAGTTTGAGACCAGCCTGGCTAACATGGCAAAATCCTGTCTCTACTAAAAATACACACACACACAAAAATTGGCCAGGTGTGGTAGTGCACACCTCTAGTCCCAACTACCCTTTCTGAGGCATGAGAATCACTTGACCCCAGGAGGCAGAGGCTGCAGTGAGCCAAGATCATGCCACTGCACTCCAACCTGGGTGAAATAGTGAGACTCTGTATCAAAAAAAAAAGGGGGGCGGGGGGCGGGGGAGACAAGGTCTAACTCTGTTGCCCAGGCTGGAGTGCACTAGTGTGGTCATAGCTCACTGCAGTCTCAAACTCCTGGGCATAAGCGATCCTCCCACCTCAGCCTCCTGAGTAGCTAGGACCACAGGCATGGCCACCACACCCAGCTAATTTTTTTTCTTTTTTTGTAGAGATGAGATCTCACTATGTTGCCCAGGCTGGTCTCAAACTCTTGGCCTCAAGTGATCCTCTTGCCTCGGTCTTCCAAAGCACTGGGATTACAGGTATGAACTACTGCACCTGGCCAAAGGTCTCATATTTGGAAAGATTAAGCAAACATATTACTAAAAGGCAGGTCAGCCAAAGGAAAGCTGGCTGGAGGGCAACTGAAGAAAACATGCAACAGTGATGGATAGAGACTGAGTGATACAAGGTGGGTCGGTGAAAGCAAGTAACATCAGCTGTCATGTATGTCTTTAACTTAAAATTTGTGTTACAATAAGTCCTGATCATTTATATTACAGCTACTTTCTCTAGAATGATGATGATGACCACAGCAATAACAACACTCAATAGTGAAGACCCTATGAGGAGCCAGGCACTGTGTGAGGGAGGGCTTTACGTGGATTACCGCCTGTAACCCTTACAATACCTATGATGAAAATAAGCACTATTTCACAAACACACTAAAGCAGAGACATGAATTCACCTGCCCAAGTCAGAGATCCTAAGTGGTGATCTGACTTTGAAATCCAACCAGGGCTGGCTCCAGAGGTCATGTAAAGCATCACCCCACGCTGTTCCACATCCCCTTCCTTCCTGATGCTTGCTCCAGTTGTCATTCTGCTTTTCTGTTTGTGCCTCTAAACTAAACTGTGAGGCCCAGAAGTGCAGTGCCTGTGTACCCATGCAGAATAAAACAGTAGGCACAAAGCTGGATGCATAGATGAGCTGGAAGAAGAAGAAGCTGTAGGCATGGAGGTATGAACAGCAAACGCAGGAAGAAAGACAAGGATGAAGTAAATGATAACACAAAGGATGGACAACACTGAAATCGTTAATGAAAGCAATGTGGAAGTGCTGGGGCCACAATGCTGAATGGAACAATCCGAAAGTCCACATACTTCACAAATGGAAGAAGGATGGAAACACAGAAAAGGATTGGAAGGAAACATAGAAAAAGAATGACCTAAATCATTAGGGTGGCAAAATCCTAGGACCAATGTTTATTCCTGCCTCAGAATACTACAGAAACAAAAAGCATTAGACCACACCAAGAAAAGTTAGCAAATTCCAAATGGCAGAAATCTTTATAGGCAGCATCCACCGACAATAAAGCATGAAAACTGGTCAAGAACGGCAATAACAAAAAAGATACATAAACATATTTAAAATTAAAAATATATAAAATATGCTTTAAATAAACATATCTTAAATATATATCTTTTTCCACTTAGACATTTTAAATTTGGAATCAGAAGTAGGAATCAATATTTCTTCTTCAACCATATCCTGTCTAGAGCTGAAGGGCTATGACGGAATGCACATCAGAACACCCACTTCTGTCAGTGCGCTCCCTCTTTTTCCCTGGAGCCTTTCCAGTTCTCCCAGTGCCACTGCAGAGGAGACCCATATGAGGTGTGAACACCTTCTGCATTGCAGAGAGACCCCCAGCACTGGCAATAACAGAGCAAGGTCAGACAGCATGAGGTTATGGACCCAGGCAGGCCTCAATTGTCTTGCCCGGAATCCACCTAACAACCACTTTGCCTCTTCATCAACTGTCACTACATCACCTCACGGTTGTGATATTTTGGGGTCACAGGCTTAAGTTGTTAAAAATTGTTAAACTTGTTGAGAAATGTTGGAGGAAAAAAACTTCATGGCTGATTCAAAACCACTCCACCCATTATGCTGCAGAAAGAAAAGAGTTCTGATCAGCATTGTATCCCGATCAGCTCCATCAGCTGCCTACAGAAGGAGCTACATAGTCGCGACAGCCAGGAAGCCTACTCTCCACACAACCCCGGCTTGCTCCCCCAGAAAACCTGCTCCACATGTCTCCCCCACTGCCGAGTGTCACGCACGCCCTGGAAACCCACCACTATAGTACTATTCTACACACTACAGAAATAGACACACTTGCAAAATAAAACCTTCACCTGTCTGCTGGGTGCCATGGCTCATGCCTGTAATCTCAGGAGGATCACTTGAGCTCGGGAGTTCAAGACCAGCCCGGGCAAGGTGGCGAAACTCTGTCTCTACTAAAAATATAAAAATTAGCTGGGTGTGGTGATGTATGCCTCTAGTCCCACCCAGCTACTCAGGAGGCTGAGGCCAGAGGATTTCTTGAGCCAGGGAGGTTAAGGCTGCAGTGAGCTGAGATTGCACTACTGCACTCCAGCCTGCAACAGAGTAAAACACTGTCTCAAAAAAAATACATAAAAATAAACATTTCTGCTCTCATTAAGTAATCCCAAAATCTGTATTATTGATGGGTATATATTTAGGGTCATGTATATTCAATATTGTGTACATTAAAAAACCCAACTTCCATTGGCAACGCTAACTAATACCTCTTATTTAAAAAAACAAAAAACAAAAAACAAAAAAAAAAACACAAAGGCTATTTTTTTCTTGCAACGGGGTCTCACTTTGTCATCCAGGCTGGAGTGCGGTGGTAGGATCTCAGCTCACTGCAGCCTTGCTCTGCTCTCCAGGGCTCAAGCAATCCTCCCACTTTAACCTCTTGAGTAGTTGGGACTACAAGTACAAGCCACCATGCCTGGCCTTTTTTTTTTTTTTTTTTTTTTTTTTTTTTTTTGGAGGGGGGTTTTTTTTTTTTTACTTTTTTTTTTTTTGTAGAGATGGGGGTTTCACTATGTTGCCTACACTGGTCTCAAATTCCTGGGCTCAAGCAATGTGCCCACCTCAGTCACCTAAAGTGCTGCTATCACAGGCATGAGCCATCATGCACCGCCAGCTTTTTTTTTTTTTTAATAGTACATATAAGTGTAAAGTATTGAGACCAGAGGTTTTATTGTTGTTTTGGATTTTCTCATTCATAAATCCTCTGGGCCTCACATATCCAATGGGTGTTATCAGTGAGAAGTGGTCACTCTGGGGAGCATGTACATAATCTAGCCCTGCTGCCATGATTCCAGTGTTTTTACTTCTGTCTTGGAATTATCTTCAGGGTCCCCAGCATGCCCATCATTCCCTCACTCAATGCACTGGCAGTACCTGAAAGGTACTGCTAGGCATGAAGCAAATGCTCAGTAACAACCTGGACAGTAACAAACCTCTGCCCTCCAAGGACAAGCTCCATCCGGAGCCAAACACCCTTGAAAACACATTATTTGCAAGATGAGGGTGGCCAGGTAAGGGACGCCTTGGGGCTGAGACGAGTAGCTAGACATGTTTGGGGTCTGCTGGGGTCAAACGGGCTATACTTGATGCCCCACGTCCTGGGGGCCACGTGTCCACCTAAAACCACTCTAACAAAGTCTCAAGAACTGGTGGCAGCAAGAATGTTATGATCCTCCTTGTGGCTTCCCCTCTGAAACAGGAGGCTTCTCTATGGGCAAGAAGAGAAATGCAGGCTGCCCCCGCCTCTCACAAATGCTGTGTGTTCCTCCTACCACATCAGTTGGTCACCACCCCAGGCATGACTTGGAGGGTCACTTCCGTTCAGGAAATAGCCTCCCACCCTGAGGGCTAGCCCAGAGAGGGACATGGGGAGGAAAGCTGTCCTTCCTACTAAGTGTCAGTACCCTCCCATCTTGGGTGTTGGGGGCACTGACTCTGAACAGGCCCTCTTCCCAGGCCTACTTGGAAGCTGGAGTCCGCTTCCCCAGCTAATCCTATACTGTTAGGAACAATGCTCCCAAAGCAGGCATCCACTAGGTCCTGCAGCAAACTGTACAAATTAAGTCTGTGTGTGCTTTCATGTACACAGGAGGGGTAAGAAACAGCCTCTGTATGATACACGGGATAATGAAGTACTAAGGGTGGTATATATAGAAAGGTAAGTCTCAGTTGCTTGAAAGCAAGGGAGGGGAAGGATTTGAAACTGTTCCAAATAACGGCAAGAGTTTCCTTTTCCAAGGAAGCTCCACAGATGATTAATGATTATTTGATGGTAAGTCCTGTTACACTTGTGGGAAAAAAAAAAAAAAAAAAAAAGGTGTGTAGCTGTCCATCACACCAAATCAGCTCATGGAGGCCAGGCCTCTAGGGTGACATCGGTGGTCTCTCATGCCAATCACCAGAGCCCCTGCCCTGCTCTTACTTTGAGCCTGTCCAGTTCCAGCTGGTCCCTGGCAACAGGCGCAGCTGAAGGGGAGCTGGGCACCACAGTGGGAGGAGGCCCGCTGCCCTCGCCCTCGCTGAGCTTGATGATGACCTCGTCCTTGGCTTGAATAGTCTCCATGAGCATCCCCAGCTGCTCGTTGAGCTCGCCCACTTTGCTCTTTAGCGTCCTCACTTCCTGCTGAAGGCTCTCCTTCTCCAGGCTGAACCTCTCCAGCTGGCTGGTAAGGCCCAGAATCTGATCATCCTTTTGGTGCAGAAGCTCGAGCGTGTCTTTTGGGACCCCCTCGCAGAGCCGGCTGCTTGTGAAATACTTGTCATACTGGGATGACCGGACTGTCTGCTGGAGCAGTCGAACAAGCTCCTGGGAGCCAAAAGGAGAATGGAGTGAAGGGTGAGGAGGGGAGGAAAAGCAGAAATCGTGACAACATTACATAGAGCAATCGACAGAATTTGAGGAAATGTAGAAACTTTACTGGGAACATTTTAATACTGAACTTCCTCTTGAAGGATCTCAAAAATAGAGGAAAACAATATTTATTCCATAAAGACTGTCTGTAGAGAACAGTAATAGGAAACAGGAAATAATGGACATGTGTACTGTAATTAGCAATGGTGTCCAGTAAATGTTCATGGGTATTAAAAAATCTGTGCTCTAAGAGTCACTGAACTACTAAACAATTAAATGTAATTCGATCTGATTAGCTCAGGAAACTGTTGTTGAATAGGATGCAGAAACTCTTTTTAACGACTGTTAAAGAACTCTGGGCTGAAACTGTGTTCAGGGAAAGATTCAACCTCAGGGGCAGGACTGGGCGGTGGGTGCAGACAGCAACCTCCTCTGTCCTCCTTTGAGAGATCTTCACTCTCTTGCAAATGCAAACACCTCTGAACCAATGATCAAGCACAGCAGCCGCTCCTAGATGACGGCCATGGCAATATGAAACCTCCAGAGGAAAAGCAACTTCTGGGAAACAAAGCTGTCCCCAGACTCAGGGAAACATAAATTGGGCTTTATTCCTCCTGTCCTTGGCCTGCTGATGTGGGGTAAGACAGAAACCAGAAGTTACCTTCTGACTGCATAGGTCTTTCTTTAACCGTTCCAGCTCTTCCTGCTGGCTCTGGATCTGCAGTTGCATTTCGGAGCCCGGCTTCCTGATGCTGATGCTGCCGCTGCCTGATGTGCCTTCACTTGAAGGGTCACCACTGCTGTGACGATTTTTGTACGACCCAATTATGTCTTTCAAAGGGCGTTTTCCTTTGTAGGGGTTACGTCCAAAATCAAAGGGGAATCCTGAGCCAGTTACTCCTATATAAAAATAAAACTTGTATTTTATTATTATAATATTTATTTATTTATTTTTTTTGAGACGGAGCCTCATTCTGTTGCCCAGGCTAGAGTGCAGTGGCGCAATGTCAGCTCACTGTAAGCTCCGCCTCCCGGGTTCACACCATTCTCCTGCCTCAGCCTGCACAGTAGCTGGGACTACAGGTGCCCGCCACCACGCCTGGATAATGTTTTGCATTTTCAATAGAGATGGGGTTTCACTGTGTTAGCCAGGATGGTCTTGAATTCCTGACCTTGGATCCACCCGCCTCGCCCTCCCAAAGTGATGGAATTATAGGCGTGAGCCACCACGCCCGGCCAAAACTTGTATTTTAAACGCAAGCCACATCTTCCTTTTGGAAACTATAACAAAATAAAGCATCCTCACAAATCATCCTCCAGGGAGTTTGGCATTCACCACCTTGAGAACTACAGGAGATTGATGACTCTGCCCCCACTGCATTCTAGATAGTAACCAACATGCTTCATTCAACCAGAGATGATTGATTTCCCCCCACTGGACCCTTCCTTGGAAGACTCTATCACAGGATCATTTTTCATGGAAAACTAAGACATATTAAGCATCCTATTTTTGCTAATTTGTCCTTAGCAAAAAACCAAGAACACTCAAATGTATGTTTTTTTTTAAACGTACAAACATCGTTATGCTTTGAATGTGTCCCCCAAAGTTTATGTGTTAGAAATTTAATCCTCAATGTAACAGTATTGGGAAGTGGGGCCTAATAACAGGTGATTAGGTCATGAGGACTCTGCCCCTGTGAATGGATTAATGTTGTTATCACCAGGGTAGGTTAGTTATCACCAGGGTGGGTTAGTTATCACCAGAGCAGGTTTGCAATAAAAACAAGTTTGGTACCTTGGCTCTCCCTCACTCTTGCCCTCTCTTGCCTTCCGCCAAGGGACTACACAGAACAAAGGCCCTCCCTAGATGCCAGTGCCATGCTTTTGGACTTCTAGCCCCAGAACCATGAGCCAAAAAAATTTCTGTTCATTATAAATTACCCAGTCTATGGTATTGTTATAACAATATAAAACAAACTAAGACATGCATGTTTTAAAGCATGACTATATTCCTCTTCTTAAAAAATGGGTATTTGGGGTCAGGCATGGTGGCTCACATCTGTAATCCCAGCATTTTCAGAGGCCAAGGCGGGCAGATCATCTGAGGTTGGGCATTGGAGACCAGCCTGACCAACATGGAGAAACCTTGTCTCTACTAAAATTACAAAATTAGCTGGGCGTGGTGGTGCATGCCTGTAATCCCAGTTACTCAGGAGGCTGAGGCAGGAGAATCACTTGAATCCGGGAGGCAGAGGTTGCAGTGAGCCGAGATCACATCATTGCACTCTAGCCTGGGCAACAAGAGCGAATCTCTGTCTCAAAAAACAAAACAAAACAAAACAAAACAAAAAAAACACAAATGAGTATTCAGAAATACTGTCAGGCCAGGCACAGGGACATGTACCGGTGGTCCCAGCTATTGGAGGCTGAGGCAGGGGGGCAGCTTAGGCCCAGGAGTTCAAGGCCAGCCTGGGCAACACAGAGACTCCATCACTAAAAAAGAAAAAAGAATACTATAGGATCTAAATAAGTATCAGTGTAGATAGATTCAAATATATATATATTCAAATTACAAAGAGGAGACACAAGGGAGTATATACTATGTAAGTGTGATTTATATAAAGTTAGAAAACAGGCAGAACCAACCTACACTGTTAGGAATCAGCACAGTGGTTCCCTGGGGCAGAGTAGTGACTGGAAAGGGCACGGGGATGGCAGCTGGCTCCTGGGGTGTTGGCATAGTCGTCTTTCTTAAAGTGAGTGCTGGTTACATGGGTGTATTCACTTTGTGACAACTCACTGAGCTATATATTTCTGATTTGGGAACTTTCCTGTATGTTATACATCAATAAAAAGTTTACTTAAAGATAGAGGAAAATAAAGGAAGGGTAGTTCACTTTTTGTGAATAACATGGACAAGTTGGAGGGCTGATTCTTGGAGCTGTTTCAGGAAATACCCATGAAGAGTGTAAGATCAAAGTCTAGTGACATCTTTGTCTCTCCCTGTCTATCACGTAAACTCCCCTCAAAGGGGATGAAGGGCTGGGCAGAGGGCTAAGAAGGCTGTCATCCGTCAAAAAAACACTCTCCATGGTGCAGGGAGTTTCTCCTCCTGTCCCGACTCACTAAGTGCTTCCGATTCCTCCTCCCCAGTCCTGCTCATATTCATCCTTCCATTTCACCCTCAGTCTCTACTGGAAGTCACAGCCAACAGTACTTATTTTCAATAACCCAAATCCCCAGTTTTAATCTCTTTTCCTCCAGGTAGCATTATATATCAGCTCATACTGAGCCCCTCTCCTTGGCACTCCCACTGGCCTTGCCATGCATTAGGTAATTCAGCACATTCAGTGTGGCCACATTCTACACCATGTCACACTGGACCAGTGGGTTCTACACCAGGATCCTATGGAGCACAGGTAAGCTCCCTCTCACAGCAAATCATGACAGTCCTTTTCTAGGAGACAGAAAAAATATTTCCTTTCCTAAGTGCTTACTCTTCCAATAAAGGTTTCCTCAAATCCTGTACCCTATTCCTGCTGCCCCATGCTAGAATCAGGCATAAGGTGGAATTTCAAAATTATTTATTGTTATTTTATGTTTAAAACATCAATATTCTCTTAATGAATTAACAAATCTAGGACTGTGGCCGGGCACAGTGGCTCACGCCTGTAATCCTAGTACTTTGGGAGACCAAGGTGGACAAATCACCTGAGGTCAGGAGTTCAAGGACAGCCTGGCCAACATGATGAAACACCATCTCTACTGAAAATACAAAAATTAGCCAGGCATTGTGGTGGGCGCCTGTAATCCCAGTTACTCAGGAGGCTGAGGCAGAATCTCTTGAACCTGGGAGGCAGAGGTTGCAATGAGCCAGGATCACACCACTGCACTCCACCCTGCATGACAGAGCGAGACTCTGTCTCAATAAATTAAATAAATGCATAAATAAATCTAGGATTGTAAATGGCTGTTAAAAGCATCAGGCAAAAGGCTGATGGAGAATTTTATGAATGGATCAGGATTACAACCCTAAACTTTGATCAATCTTAACATCAAAAGAGAGAAACAGATGATGTGGCTTCAGATGTGATGCGACAGGAAGCACGCAGCATCTCCCCACCAAAACAGCATTCCTGTCGAATCAGAAGTCAACCCTGAATCTGGGCAGGTCTCTGGCCCTAACTACCAGTATACAGGAATTACATGGGACAGGAGCACGTTAAATGACCCCACAGAAATACAATCAGCAAACCCAGACGTGGGAGACTTCTCAGCGCAAAGACCTGGTTTCCTCAACGAATGTGGCAAGGGAAGGGGAAGGGAAAAAAAACTCAGAGAGCTGTTTAGACTAAAAGAGAACTAAGAAGACATCAATTAAATACAATGTGTGGGTCTTGTTTGAATCTTCATTTGAACAAACCGGCTGTAAACAGACACTTAAGGAACAATTAAGAAATTAAATAATATTAAGGATTTATTGTAACTGTAAATATAATAAAGAAGTTGCGGTTATAATTTTTTTTTTTGAGATGGATTCTCGGTCTGTCACCCAGGCTGGAGTGCAGTGGCGCAATCTTGGCTCACTTCAAGCTCCGCTTCCCGGGTTCATGCCATTCGCCTGCCTCAGCCTCCCGAGTAGTTGGGACTACAGGCGTCCGCCACCATGCCCAGCTAATTTTTTGTATTTTTAGTAGAGACAGGGTTTCACGGTGTCAACCAGGATGGTCTCGATATCCTAACTTCGTGATCCGCCCGCCTTAGCCTCCCAAAGTGCTGGGATTACAGGTGTGAGCCACCATGCCTAGCCAGTTATAATTTTTTTAAAAGGGTCATTATCTCTTACAGATACATACTAAAGCATTTGCAGATGCAATGGATTAATGTCTATAATAATAATCCAGCTGACAGTGCAGGGAGGAGCAGGAGCTTAGAGACAGAGAAGGAAGAAGAGAGACCATAGTTCACATTGTAGAAGCTGGATGATGGGTACACCAGAATTCATGAGATTATATTCTCTTCTTTTGTGTACATTTCAAATGTCTATAAAGTTTTTTAAAATCAATATTTCCATAAAGAGGATCATGACTTCCAAGTGTGCTATCTCCCCCAAAAAATTGAGCCATTGGACTAGACAGTCATTTATTTCTTATAACATTTATTAAATAACTTTTTAAGCCTTTATGTTTTAAGTCCAACAAAGAGAATGCAAGCCCCCATTGGTCTTGGTCCTTATGCTTCTCGAAATACCTGCTAATAAAGTGTCTCCCACATCACTGGTGGTTAACAGATAGCAGTACACAGAATGACAGACAACAGGAAGTACGCTGATACCTTTGTTTCCTTCAGGGGTAAGCTTCTTCTTTTCTTCCTGTACTACGGACTCCTCTAGGTCCTTAGAGGTTGGGTCTAAAAGTTCCCACTCTTCATTGGTATAAAACACAGTCCTCCGACTATCATTATGTCCTCTCCCAGGACGGAAAGAAGACATCGAATTTCTATTGGGAAAAACAATATGTGTTGTTAACAAAAACAAAAGTAAAACAAAATGTAACCTCACGTATATAGGATTGGCAAAAATTAAGATATCTGATGATATCAAATGTTGGTGAGGATAGAGAAATGGGGATTCCTTTTTTTTTTTTTTTGAGATGGAGTCTCCCTCTGTCACCCAGGCTGGAGTACAGTGGTACAGTCTTGGCTCACTGCAACCTCTGCCTCCTGGATTCAAGCAATTCTCCTGCCTCAGCCTCCCTGAGTAGCTGGGATTACAGACATGCACCACCATGCCCAGCTAATTTTTTTTTTTTAGTAGAGACAAGGTTTCACCATATTGGCCAGGCTGGTCTCGAACTCTTGACCTCAGGTGATCTGGCCACCTCGGCCTCCCAAAGTGCTGGGATTACAGGCGTGAGCCACCTCACCCAACCGAAATGGGGATTCTCATATATTGCTGGTGGGATTATAAATTGATACTATTACCACGCAGAGGAACTCAGCAAGGTACTGTTAAGTTGAAGAGGTGCCTACCCCTAACTTCCAGTATTTGCTAAAAGAAATTCTTACATATGTGCACAAGGAGACACAAACAAAAACATTCACTGCAGCACTGTTCATATTACAAAAAAAATAAAAAGGTACAACAACCTAAACATTCATGAACAGGAGAATAAACTGTGGCATATTCATATAGTCAAGTACTACAGCACTTAAAATTAATTCATTCATCCAGCAATTATTGCTTGAGCCTACAACATGCCAGGCACTATTCTAGATGCTTGGAATATCCCAGTGAACAAAACATAGCAAGATTCTTATACTTGTGGAATGTACATTTCAGCCAAAGCTATATGTATCATAGGGATAAACATTTTTTAAACACTGAATGAAAAAGAAAATGGAAGAATTATAGGTATAGCATGATACTGTTTTATATCTTCAGATTATACTATTAATAGAGACTACTTATGGATACATATATATGTAGTAAAACTGTTTTTTAAAATCCACACACAAATTACAATTACCAAATACAGAATACTGGCAACCTCTGTAAAGGTAAAGAACAGGATCAAGAAGAGAGCATTTAGCCTGGTGCCGTGGCTAATGCCTGTAATCCCATACTTTGGGACACCAAGGCGGGCATATCACCTGAGGTCAGGAGTTCAAGACCAGCCTGGCCAACATGGCGAAACTCTGTCTCTACTAAAAATACAAAAATTAGCTGGGTGTGGTGGCACACACCTGTAGTCCCGGCTACTCAAGAGGCTGAGACACAAGAATCACTTGAACCTGGGAGGCGAAGGTTACAGTGAGCTGAGATTGCACCACTGTACTCCAGCCTGGGAGATAGAGCAAGATTCTGTCTCCCCCCCCAAAAAAAAAAAAAAAAAAAAAATAGAGAGAGGCTCTTAGTAATGTTCTGTTTTAAAATGCAGTAGAAATAAGACAAAACTCTAAAATGAATCATGGCTATCTGAGTAATCAATATACTTGCCTGTGTGCTAAAATATTTCATTAAAAGTTTTAAAAGTAGGTTGAGATTTCTGCTTCCAGTGAAGATGGAATAACAAGGACTAGATTTACCCTCCCTGGTGAAAACTAAAGAACTGAAAAAAAAAAATTAAAAATATAGGAAACCATGGTTTTCAGACATTGGCCATCAGGCAGCACAGGACAGTGATCCTGAGAGAGGGAAAGCCAATGAGGTAAGCTCACCTTACTGCCTGGAGACAGTTTCCAGGCCAGGGTGCAGGCAGGGGACACCCAGGAGGAGCCCAGCATCTCTCTGAGCTGAGAAGATAGAGTGGAGACTCTCAAGGCAGTTGCAGCTCATAGAGCAGAGTACTAGAGAGAAGAGAGCTGCACAGAGGGAGTGTCGCAGAGATCTTAGATGGTCCCTCAAGTCTTCAACTGAGTACTGATTGCGGCTTCGATGTAAGAAAGCTATCTGAGGACAGGGAGAGAACCAACTGAGAGAAGCAAAGGAAACCATCTCTGAGGCTCACACAGGAAAACCTCATAATTCACAGGGCATCAGAAAGAGTACTGAGAAAGGCTACCAATGGTATTCCTAAAGCCTGTGCTCATCCTACCAAGCAAAGCTTAAAAGCAAACTTCAAAAGGATCAAACTGTTTCAGAGTCATTTAATACACCCAAGAACAAAGCCCAAGAATATTTAGAGCAATACAAAAAAAATCCAGCACACAAAAAGGTAAAATTCACAATATTTGGTATCCAATTTTAAAAATGACCAGGCATGCATGAAGTGGGAAGTACAAGTCATAATGAGGAAAAAAATCAATCAACAGAAACAGGCCAGAAACTACAAATGATAAGATTAGCAGACAGGGACTCTAAAAGTTGTAACTGTATTCTTTATGTTCTAGAAGCTAGAAAAAAAGAATGAACATCTTAGAGACATAGAAAATTAAAAAAAAAAAGATTTAAATCAAATTTCCAAAAATAAAACTACAATGCCTACGATGAGAAACATGTCAAATGGGAACAAGAGCAGACTAGGCATTGTGGAAGGAAAGCCTAGAAAATTTGATGACCCTGCAATAGAAATGACCTCAAATGAAACAGAAATATGACCTAAAATGAAACAGAAGAATGACAAATGAAACAAAGAAGGATGGATGGACCAATGAGCTGGTCACTGAAGGAGACGAGAAGGGGAGGAGATGGAATAAAAGTATGTGAAGAAATAATGACCAAAATTTTTTCTAAATCTGATGTAAACTATCAATCCACAGATAGAAGAAGCTCAATAAACTTCAAGCATAAAAATCATGAAGAAAACTGTATTAAGGCATATCATAATCAAATTGCCTAATACAAATAATGTTTAAAGTTTTAAGTATAACCCTAATTTGCAAAAGAAATAAAGGAACAGTCAAATTTTTATAGTTAAACTGTCAAAAGGTAAGAGGCATGTGTTCACTATGAAGAGACATCTTAATTCATTTGTGCAGTTGGTAAGTGGAGTGGTGAGGAGAGGACATGCTCACATGAACCACCTTACTTATATGCACACACACGTAAATGCTTATATTCTCTTACTTAATAGATCCATACTTATCCCTAAAGCAATAAAAGGAATGAAATATGAAACCACCAAACAATATAGGTAAGTCTCCAAAACATTATATTAAGTGAAAGAAGAAACACAGGAGACTACACAGAGTATGATTCCATTTACATAAAAATTTTTAAAAGTCAAAGCTATAGTGACAGAAAGCTGATCAGAGGTTGCCCAGGGCTGGGTATTAAGGGAAGGGATCAACCGCAAAGGAGCGTGAAGGAATTTTTAAAGGTGTAGAGATGTTCTATTTTTCTTTATCATGGAGGTATTTACATTGCTGTGTATAATTTCTTAAATTCATCAGCCTATTCACCTAAAATAGGTGAACTTATTGGAGGTAAATTATAACTCAATAAAGTTATTAAAATAAACATGCAAATAAATAAGGAAGAGGAAAAAATGTATCATTTGCTGTTTTCTGAGGTGGATTAAAGGCAAGGGGGGAAAAGACAGCTTTATCTCTAGTTTGAATCAGACATGATACTCTCATTCAAACAGTCATTTCTCAATGTGTTTTTTAAAGCATATCTTTTTCCCTTTTATTTGTACTTTAAACATTCAGAAGAATACAGAGAAAGTATATAACACGCTTATGTTCTCATCACGTTATCACAGCTTATGGATGCATGGCCTTTGGCTAACTGCTTTAACAGTCATCAGGAACCAGCAATTATGCCTGTTTAGAACTGATACTCCCCTTCTCGTAGTTTATTTACTTAGGACCAAGAGGGAGCTGGTAAACAACATACAGCATCTTGCACATGCTATTTATTTCTTGTCTCTTCTAGAGCCTGGCATTGTGCCACACATCTTCACAGACAACTGCATAGAAGGATTCTAGTCAATTCCCCATGGTAACCCAATGAGCAAGATACCGTATAAAGTCTGATTTTATAAAAATTATAAAATTGTAGAGAAAACCATTTCTAAATAGCTGCTCAAAAAGAAAACTCTCACAAATGCTGCCTATACTTCTGTTCATTTTTTTTGACATGACTGGTTCATCACTTCAAAGAGCACTGGCACCACTGGACCCAGTGCACCATGACGTTTCAGTGGCCCTGCCTATGGCAAGGATCCCACGGGAGCCTTCTCTCAGGTGGCATGTGATTACCACCACTGTCAATTTTAGGAGTTAAATTCTCCTTGCCATTTGCCCTAGCTGTCAAACTGTGCTCCTCAGCTCTGGTTCCTAAAGGGTGAATGTAGGAAAGAGAAATAAGAGCAGGAACACCCCCACAGGGCCTGGAGAGAGAGAACAGTAATTTCAATGACTTAGAACTGCCACACACCCTCCTTCCTCCCACAGCGGTTTTGGGTTTCCAGCCTGTTGCAAGCCTGAGTCGTACACTGCTGTGCTCTCACCTGCAGCTGAGGGACAGCCTTGCTGGAGGCGTGGTGCTACTTGTCAAGTCCTGGGTAACAGAGAAATGGAATCAGGCTCAAAGTGAAAGCCTCTTGAAGTTGAAACAATATACAGGCAATTCCTGTTTTTGCTCTTACGTGGCGAAACCCAATTCTGGGACTGTGCAACAAGGGGGTCATTACAGTACAGACTTCTCAGATACACTCACCCTATCTGCTCTGGCCTACAGAGGCCTCAGGGGCAACCAAGTGTCCTGCCTGTGCACTCCATGTGGAGTTCACAGCTGGTTTAAATGGAGGGTTTTTAACTGGTGTTAGAGGCTGTTCTATGACAGTATTTGCTGTTTAAAGACCCCAGCCTCATTTGACAGATCTTTGAGAGGCCTTCTGTGTTCCCCCAGGCATCGTGCCAGGTACCCACCTATAAACACTCAGCTGCTCTGATCTGAAACAGAAAGTGAGGCACCACCAAGCAGCAAAACAGCACCTTGTTAGGGGCAGTGGTCAGCCTGAGCTTTTTAAAACAAACGCCAGCAATCTGTATCATTGTTAAGAAAACCTCTTTCCAGGTGGAAGTCTGCACAGTTTAAAATGTCTAACTAAAACAGTAATAACTTGTTCGACATTCGTTTGAATTCTGATAACCAGCTAGAATTTACAAGTTGACAGAATTGTTGGGAAATGTTCCATCAAATTTCTTCTGAGTTAACCCCTCCACAAACCACCTGCATAGCCAGGTTTCAGACCACACCACAACCTCTTCAGCAGGGGGACAACACTGCCGAGGCAGAGGTTTGCACTTGCCAGGACTTTGTGCACAGGAGGGAGGCAGGCTACCACTCCCTTTATGCACAGGAGGGAGGCAGGCTTCCAGCTCCCTCCCTCCCTCCAGACTACAGGCCCTGTTAAGGGAAATGAAGGTGGGGGGCAGGGAGGAGGTCGTGTAGAGGGGTTTCCTCTGACTGGCAACAGCCCTCTCAACAAAGCTGACTCAGTATTTCCTCCTCTACAAATTAATTCCTCAAATATATTCTCACAAGGGCACAGACACATGTACAAGAATATCAGAACAATGCTATTTGAAATGACAGAAAAGTAGAAACAAGCAGATGTCCATGGCTAGGAAACTGCTTAAATAAATTAGGGCACATTCCTATAACTGAATTCTGTCAGAACAAGAGCTCTAGTAAGGGTAATAAGTTTGGACATTCCAGTAAGTGCCTATATAATGTGTCAGCTCAAAGGGGCACGGCAGGTAGCCCTACACTCCCCACCACTGCTGACTCCTCCTGACCCACCTGCTGGTGAGAGCACAGCTCTGGTGCAAGTGGGCCTCATGACACGGTAAATACAGAGAAGCCATGTCTGAGGGAAGACATGACATTCTAAGTCACTGAGGTAGCTATGCACTGACATGGTGGATACTGTATGATCCCTCTGTGTAAATCACATACACACAGAGCAAAGTTCAGGGTGCAGATATAAGTACCTTCAGTCCTAGTGGTGACTTATGAACTTTTAAGTCCTTTTAAGTCCTGAGAAGTGGACTTAAAAGGACTTTCACTTTTAACTGTGTACCCCTCAGCAATGACTGATTTTTCTTTTTATACGCATGTATGCTTATTGCAATGAAGTACAAACACACAACTAAGAAGGCAGGCCAAACGGGGAAGCTGTCAGGTGGCAGGCCTGCAAGTCAGGTCACTTGCTATGGTTTGAATGTCTCCTCCAAAATTCATGTTGAAATCTAATTGTCATTGTGATGGTATTAAGAGGTAGGACCATTAAGAGGTGATTAGGCCATGAAGGCTCAGTCTTCACGAATGGATCAACACTGTTATCTGGGGAGTGGGCCTAGATTCAACTACAGAAGAGGAGACGGCAATGTGGTCAGGGAAGCAGAGATTTAGACCAAGGCAGCCATAGGCCAAGGAACGCCAGCAGCCATCAGAAGCTGCATGAGGCCAGGAACTAACTCTGCCCTGGAGCCTCTGAAGAAAGCAGTCCTGCCAACACCTTAACGTAGGCCTAGTGAAGCTGGTTTTGAATTTCTGGCCTCCCAAACGATCAAAGAATAAATATGTGTTGTTTTAAGCCACCAGTTTTATGGTCACTTGTTATAGCAGCCAGAGTAAATTAATGCAATTACTCTCCAATAAGCTATTGCCCTTCAAACCAAGGATTTTGATAGGTTGCTTTCTGTTGTGGTCTAGGCTTCAGCTGGCATTCAAGTTTGGAGCATTAATGTCCAAAGTCAGAATATATTTACTTCTGATATGATGTCTTTTTGTCCTGAGGACCTGGAAAGGTGTCATCAGAAAGACCCTTCCCAAAATACTCTAGACATTTACCTGGACAGATGAGTACATCACCCTTCCAATTCTAAGACATCAGAGCAAACACCTAATAAACACGCACAGCCTCAAAGAAACCAAACATCTAAGAAACAATATTCTTACTGTAGAACGTACAGACAGGTACAGTTCCACAGGTTCCCTACTGCCCAAAGGGTGGACACCCCCACCCCTTCACCCTGGGAGTCCCTGGCCTCCTCAGCTCCTCTTCTATCCTCACCCCCTTAGCACCCTACGCACCTGGCACCAGAACCCATGCCACCGTTCTGACTTCCTTGCCTCTCCATGGGTGTCCCGGCACTTGCATTTCCCTTTGAACAATCCCTCTCCATCTCTCAAGCCCTTTAAGCCAAAACTCATCTTCACAGCAAAACCATCACCAGCCTCTCCCACAACCCACACTGCAAAGAATAAGCACTTCTTCCTGATGCACCCAGGTAGGCTGTGACATGCTGGGTTCGGCCTTGAACTGCACCCTATAGCCCCTGTGGCAGAGGAGTCACAGGCTCGCCTGCCTGTCTTCCTGAAGCCCCTTAAACAGCTGACAGTGGGGAGGGACAGCCTCTTACCCGAGGGAACATCTTCAGCCCCATCCCATAGTGGAGGGGAGAGGAAGATGCAGTGGCGAGGGAGGGAGGGCCAGCTGCACAGCCAGGCAGTCCTGAAGAATGGGCTTCTCAAATGCAGGTGATGACCCACTGGGGGCCAGGACATCAAATTAAGGAGTCGCGAAATCAATTTTGAGGGTCACGACAAGCATTTTTTTAGTATTAAAAGAGAAAATACTACTTAGCTTTACTATATGTAGTAGTGAAATTTTTCTTTCAGTTTTATGTACATACCAATAGTATACATTTACATATGAAGATGTGTATTTTCTGTCAATTCCCAGTCAAGAAAGTGAACAATGCTGTGTCAGAAGGTAACATCCTGCCGAGGAGGCCAAACAGAAAGAAAAGTGCTGAGAGGAAGTGTTGTCCTGCTAGGGAAGGGAGTGTGGCACAAGGGCAGGTGGGTGTGGGCAGACCCCCCACGAGTATAAAGGGCAGAGGATGACAAGCCCCCAAGCAGCGGGAGCAGGAGCTGCAGAGCAACTCTGCCCCGGAAGGGTCTGGAGCCTTCCCTCATCACTCTTCCTCAAGTCAGTGCCGGACACCCACTATGTGCCAGGCAGTGTGAGGTACTGGAGTAAACCAGAGACAAGACAAACAGGGTCCCTGCCCCATGGAGCTCCCAGCCTTGCAAGGGAGCTGGACCACAGACAAGTACACAAAGAAATACAGAAACTACACGTGGCAGTAAGGGCTGTGAAGGAGAAGCACAGTAGTGAGGAGTGGGAGGAATAGGGAAGGCTTCTCTGAAGAATGAGCAGAAGTAACTGGAGAAGAGACCCCTCCCTGCAATGGGACAGCCTGAGGCAGGGCCTGTCGGGAAGACAGACATCTGAAGAACTGAAAGAATCAAGTGGGCCTGCAACAGAGGAAATGACAGGGGTCAGACCCCATGGGACCCTGAAGGCCATGTTCAGTAGCACAGCCTTCAGCCTAAGGTAATAAGAAGCCTCTGAAAGGCTGAGGAAGTTGATTGAATTGATTCAAGTCCCTTAGAATTGGGTCCCTGCAACAGGTGGACCCAGCACCGGCAGAGGATGCAGACAGGTGCCCTTCCTCAGCCCCCAACTCTAAATACAACAGGAGACACGGCCTAATTGCTCCCTCGGTGGCCCTGGACAAGACATTAAAGTTCTCTGAGCCTCGGCTTCCCATGCTAAGTCATGGTGAAAGGTCTCTGAGTCTACAGGCCAAAGCCACTGGTCCTCTCATGACCTCAGTGATTTCCATAGAACAGTGTCATACACCGGCAGCCCTTCTGATACGTGGGCCCCCGGGAGCGTGTGAATGGATCAAGACAAAAAGGACTGTTGGGACACAACTGCTAAGCACAACTTCATGCTCCTGGGAGTTATCAGAGAAGACCAGGTGCCACTGCGCCACTACAGAAACACACACAGACCCCAGCCAACTTCCCACAACTGCTGAAACTCCATGGGCCCAAGAGCAAGTCGCCTTCCTTCCTGCTTTACACATTAGTAAATTGTGTGCACGCAATTTACTAATGGAGAAAATAAAGCTCAGAGAAGTTAAGTCACTAGCTCAACATCACACACCCAATAAGTAGCAGGACTGGGATTCCAAAACCTGGGCTGACAGAAATATCTACAATGTGACCCCACTCTTGAACAGAACTAGAGCCAGACCCCAGGAGCCAGAGGTCCACATCAGGCCCTGCCTAGCACCCAAAGGTGGGCGCATAGTCCAGGCCACAAAGCCACAGAATTTTGCTGACTGCTGTCAGCGCTGCTGCAGCCTAAGCACACCTCCTACATACACTGAAAATACATGCTCAACCACTACACAGGCTCCCGATGCACGCTCACATGTGCGCTCAGGCATGCGCTTTCTCACATATGCTTGTGCATTCCTACCCATGAGCATGCACATACACACATGGACTGGCCAGAATTTCAGCAGAGACCTAGTGCCTTCACCTGGTGTGATTTGGACTATTGATAAGTTAAATGAAAAATGTGGTTAAAGCAGGAATCCATATAAAAGGAACTTAAACACAAGCACCTGTAAAGGTATATGTAAATGTGCACTCATCTGCCAGTCTACTGATACACGCCAGCCAAAGCCTCTTCTTGGAATCTGGGGATACTGGGCGTGGTGACACACGCCTGAAGTTCTAGCTACTTGGCGGGGCTGAGGTGTGAGGATCACTTGAGCCCAGAAGTTCAAGAGTTCAGTAAGCCAAGATCGTGCCACTGCACTCCAGCCTGGGTGACAAAGTAGAGACCCTGTTTCAAAAAATGAAAAAAGAAAAGAAAAGGGAAAGGAAAGGAGGAGAGAAAGGAGAAAAAGGAAAAAAGGAGAAAAAGGAGAAAGGAAAAGAAAGGAAAGGAAAGGAGGGAAGGAAGGGGAGAAAGAGAAAGTGAGAGAGAGAGAAAGAAAAAGAAAGAGAGAAAGAGAGAGAAAGAAAGAAAAGAAAGAAAGAAAAGGAAGGAAGGGAGAGAGAAAAAAGAAAGAAAGAAAGAAAGAAAGAAAGAAAGAAAGAAAGAAAGAAAGAAAGAAAGAAAGAAAGAAAGAAAGAAAGAAAACAGAAAAGAAAAAAGAACAGAACAGAACAGAAAAGAGGGAGGGAGGGAGGGAGGCAGAAATTAATCTGGGGATACTAACTGCAGTTCTCTGTTATCTTTCTTGGGCAAATCACATCCATTAAGACATCAACTAATTTTTTCAGTTTTGTTTTGTTTCTTATTAGAAAGTGGAACAAGGCCTAACAGTTGTGAAACAATCTAAGCATAAAATCTTACAGGCTTTCAAGTTTTTTTTTCTGATTTTTCACAATCATGTCACCCACATTCTCATGGCAATTTTTTTAGTGACTCTCCTTTATCAAAGTTTCCCTAAGCATTCAACTTATTTTTCCTAGAAACAACAATTCCTTTTTATATTTCATGGGTTTAATAAATATCCCATTAAATTACATAATTACAATAATAAGTACAACAGGCATTAACCAGTGAGGAACAAACCCAGCTGATTATTGGTAGGTCTGTAGCTCAGCTGGGGGCAGCAGGGACACAGGTGCCCTGAAGTGGCCCATTTGGTCTCATGCAGTCAGTGAGGACCATGGCTCTACCGAGGAAACTTAAAATGTCAGTTCATCACGGGAGCTAGTTAAGAGAGTTCCAACTATACTGATAAATAGGATAAAATAATAAATAAACCTTCATTTATCTTTTAAGCCTTGACTATAATGTTGACAGCATTTTGAGTGCATTAAAAAACACAATTTTTGAGCCATTCATTTATAATACAGGAATCTATTTTAGAGTCATTAAAGTCTGTCTATGCACCTAAGGCATTTTATTTAAAACTTCATAAAGCATGCCATAAGCAAAACAAACAAAAGAAAACAAAAAACCATAAACACTTAAGATTCATATGCCAGTCATTAAGCATTAGTGTCTACAGAAAGTGGTCCCAAAAACCTCTGTGAAGAAAGGCTTTGTCATGAGCTGTGCCTCCACCAGCAACAGCAACAACTAACCCTTGACTAGTACTTCCTAAGTGCCAGGCACTATTTTAAGCAGTGTACACATATGAACTCATCATCATGCTACCAATCTCATGATGTATGATTATTATCTTCATATTACAAGTGAGAAACGGAGGCACAGAATATTAAGTAACTTGCCCAAGTTATCCAGCTACTACGTGGCATAGCTGGGAGTTGAACTCACGCAGCCTGGTTCTTAATCACTGTGTTACACGGCAAAGGCAGAGCTGATAGAAGATAACTCCTAGTGATGTTTCATGCTGAATGTGATCTGTCAGCTGTGACAGGTAGAAGTGACAGGCATTCACTTTCCAGGCAGGAGGCACTCAATCATCATCCATGTTCCTATGCTCAAGGACATGGAACGCACCCAGCATTACAGGTCTGTTTCCACCTCATTCCATTATCTCACTTTGAGGGCAGATGACACACCTCTGGCAAACTAATAGTCCCCCAAATGTATTCTTATGATGAAAGGGGGAAGGAGTACTGGGTCCCCAATCAGGAGACCTGGGTGTGTGTTTCAGCTCGGCCACACACTTGCTATATGATCTTGAGCAAGTCACTTTACCTCTCTAAGCCTCAATCTTTTAACATGTGGAATGAAGGGAAGCTCTCAGTGGTTTTCTGACACTTTTAGGAGCACAGATCCCTTTCTTTACTGAGAAGCCCAATACTTTGAAACAGAGGAAACCAGTGGTTCTCTAGTTGCAGGTACCCAGGGAAGGCAGCCCCACTGTGCCTCCCGGCTGATCCCTCCCCATCCCCTGGATGCTGGGAGATGACTGGGACTTAATTAGATGGCACAGAGCAGACAGGCACATGGTGAGCAGAGGTTCTGAGATGAAGAGGAAGGCACAGAATGGGCAGAACAGAGGCTCACGAAGTGCTAATACTGGGAAGCAGCCGCCCAAGGAAGAAACTAAAGTCGTATCGTTGAGAACGTCAAATATCAGACCAAAGAGTCTGAAGCTGCACTTGCAGGCTGAGGTCTATCAGCGATGCTTCTAATGTAGGGAGATGACATGATCAGAGCTGTCTGAAGAGAGAAAACAGCAGAAAGCAGATGGATGGGAGCAGAGCAGGACCAAGAAGGTGGGACTGCAGCCATGAGCCAGGATGAGGAAGGAAGGCAGGGCCCACTACAGTGACCACCCTCACAAGTGCTGGTCTTCTGAGGTCTCAGTATCCCTGACATTTGAGCTCCAATATAACCTGTATATATCCTATACATCCTACTCAGCTTCAACACAAACCTATGCCTTAAAAACTAAAAACACACAGAGAATAACTTTATCATACTGAATTCAACCATGAACGTACAAAAAAGAAAGCAGTTACAGCAAAGAGGCTACTTTTTAAAACAGTGTGTTCTTCTAAGAACACCCCAGCCCCACCCTGAAAAACCAGTGGGACCTCTTATGGAGCTCAGCTGGCCAACTGCACAGTGACTGCTGGCCCGGGCTCTACGGGACAGCAAGAGAACAGCCAACTGCACAGTGACCGCTGGCCCGGGCTCTATGGGACAGCAAGAAACTTCCAAGTCTCCCACAACGCACTGCCTCTACAATCTTTCTCTTTTTTTATTTTTTATTTTTTTTGAGACGAGGTTTCACCCTGTCGCCCCAGACTGGAGTACAGTGATGCGAACTCAGCTCACTGCAGTCTCGACATCCTGGACTCAAGTGATCTTCCCACCTCAGCCTCCAAGTAGTTGGGACCACAGGCATGCACCACCACACCACACCCAGCTAATGGATAAACAAAATATGGCACATTCATATATGGGAATATTATTTGGCCATAAAAGGAAATGAAGCACTGATACTTGCTATAACATGGACGAATCTTGAAAATATTATGCTAAGCAAAAGAAGCCAGACACAAGGTATATACAGTGCCATTTATATGAAATGTCCACAATAAACAAAATCATAAGCCAGGGACAGTGGCTCATGTAATCCCAGCACTTTGGGAAGCCAAGGTAGGATTGCTTGAGCCCAGAAGTTGAGACCAGCCTGTGCAAGATAGAGAGAACCCTGTCTCTACAAAAAAAAAATATATATATATTAAAATATTAGCCGGGCATGGTGGTGTACGCCTGTAGTCCCAGCTACTTTGGAAGCTGAGGTAGGAGGAATGCTTGAGCTCAGGAGTTCAAGGCTGCAGTGAGCCATGATCATGCAACTGCACGCCAGCCTAGGTAACAGAGCAAGACCTTGTCTAAAACAAAACAAAACAAAACAAAACAAAACAAAACAAAACAAAATCCCACCAAAATAAAATTCATACAGATAGGAGTTGCCTACGGTTGAGGGTTGACAGAGGAGAAGGGGTTGGGGGAAATGAGAAGGAATTGCTAATGTAATGAATTTCTTTTTGGATCGATGAAAATATTTAAAAATTGATTATGGTGATGGTAGCACAACTCTGTGAATATACCAAAAATCATTGAATTGTACATTTTAAATAGATGAATTGTACAGTGTGGGACTTGTATCTCAATGAAGTTCTTATTTAAAAAACAAGTCGACCATAGTTGCACCTGCCTGTAGTCCCAACTACTCAAGAGGCTGAGGCAGGAGGATCACTTGAGCCCAGGACTTGAAACCAGCCTGGCCAACACAGCAAGACCTCATCTCATAAAAACCAAACAAACAAATAAAAACCAACCCACCTCCACTCTCACTAGACCATGCACAAACAGGGAATAGAAATCCAGAGCACAGGACCTGGCCAACCCAGTGTCTTGGAGAGGGGACTAGGCCCTAGGCACAAGAAGCCCCAGCTCTGCAGCCTGGAAGAATTGTGACCTCAGACACATACTCTCCTTCAGCCAGTTTCAGTCTCTGTAAAATGTCAGCCATATGACCTATTTCACAGAGTTGAGCAATTAAATTAAACTGTAAGTGTGAAAATGTTTGGCATAGTGTCAGACACAGAATAAGCATGTAATACAAGCTAAAACCACAATGATCTATGGGAAAGTATGATGTAAACAATAAAGGCCTTTGTAAGTGTAAGATAGTTTTATAACCTCATTTATAAAATTATACATTATCAGAAACAATCCATTTTCAATTTCATATGCTGCTTTCCAAAGACTCACTTGAGCTCACTGCCCCACTGTTTCAAAGAGTAAAAATTAATGGAATTTGGATGCCCTGGGGCGGGCTGATTTGCAGCTTGTTCTCCCACCAGCTCTCCAGGCACAGTCTCCACAGCTAGGACATTTCTGGCTTTTTCTGCAGAAGCATTTGGGTGTGGGTAAATTAAATCTGAAAAGAAAAAGGTAAACAAATGTCAGTTACTCAAAGCTTCCACACAAAACTTGACATCCCACATAAAACACTGACTTGATATACTATATAAAAAATTAAACTATGTAATAGTATATTTTTAATGTATACTATATAAAAACATAATCTGTGGCTAACTCTGGTGTTCTGAAACCATTTTCATCTAAATAGCTCCATGTTTCTCAAAGGAAGGCTGTGACATACCTCAAACCACCAGGTATTAACAGTGTTGGCCCAGAAAAAGCAAAGGCTAGAATTTTCCTCCAGTACTGTAGACCAATAACCCTCACCACAAACCCGTCATCAAAGTCCAATCACCTGTACTGATAAGAAACAATTTCCAGGATAAACTGTTATATAAGAAAAGCAAAGTGCAGATCAGATTATACAAGGGAAACAAAAAAATTATAAAAAACTAAAAAAAAAAAGAATGAAATAAAAAAAATAAACAAAAAAAAAACAAAAGAAAAGAAAAACAAAACAAAAAAACTAAAAAAATTGAAAAAAAACAAAAAAAGGAAAAAAAATAAAATAAAAATAAAGAAAAAAAATAAAATAAAAAAACAAAAAACAAAAAAATACAAAAAAGACAAAAAAAGAAAAAATAAATAAAAATT
>NW_016830244.1:59995-102837 GCF_001698545.2 Rhinopithecus bieti
AAAAAACAAAGAAAACAAACAAACCCCCCCCCCCAAAAAAAAGATTATACAAGGGTATCTTTTCTCTAAGAAAGTGGGAGAAATACAAATATAAACGTATTTGCTAATACTTGCAAAGAATGATAATGAAAAAATAAAGTTTGCACATCACAGAATAGCAGTTCAGTAAATTCACAAGCAAACACACTGATGCTAAGCCATGATGAAACTTCACAACACATCTTTAAAATGTAAACTTTTGAAATAGTTAAGGTGGAAATCATATGGTGGTCAGGATTTACTTCAAAATAGCAGTATTTTGTTACTTAACAAATACATAGTAATATTTGCTTCAGGTAACATGTTATTTGCTTCAAAATAACAAAGCAGGATATCAATGAAACAAAAGGGGTAATTATTGCTGCAACTACCTAATAAACCTGGAGGTAATATTATGTTATTCTTTGTATATGTTTAAAATTTCCCATAATAAAAAGTTACGTAAAAAAATTTTTTTTGATAAAAAATTTTCTTTTTTTTTCTCCCAAGACGGAGTTTGGCTCTTGTTGCCCAGGATGGAGTGTTTCGCTCTTGTTGCCCAGGATGGAATCCAATGGCGCAGTCTTGGCTCACTGCAACCTCCTCCTCACGGGTTCAAGTGATTCTCCTGCCTCAGTCTCCCAGGTAGCTGGGATTACAGGCACCCGGCACCACGCCCAGCTAATTTTTGTATTTTTAGTAGAGACGAGGTTTCATCACGTTGGCCAGGCTGGTCACGAACTCCTGACCTCAGGTGATCTACCTGCTTCCGCCTCCCAAAGTGCTGGGATTATAGACATGAGCCACTGTGCTGATAAAAACATTTCTAACTACAAATACTTTGTATTCTTCCAAATGACATAATCTGCACTGGTGCTTCAGTGGTAGAATTCTCCCATGCCAAATGGCATAATCTCTCTGAGAATAGGACATGCTTGTAAACAGAATTCAATATTACTTTAATCAATTTGATCTACACTTCTTTTTAAAGTATCTCTGTATCAACAAAATCAACCATCTCTTTCTGTGAAATCAGAATTGACTGCTGACCACCAATATTCAAGAAAAATTCTTTTCTCTTTCGAGATAGGATCTCAGTGAACACGACTCACTGCAGCCTCAACCTCCCAGGCTTGTGAGATCCTCTTGCCTCAGCCTCCCAAGTAGCTGGGACTACAGGCACGCACCATGTCCAGCTAATTTTTGGGTTTTTTTTGTTTGTTTGTTTGTTTGTAGAGACAGGGTTTGCCATGTTGCCCAGGCTAGTCTTGAATGCCTGGGTTCAAGCAATTCTTCCACCTTGGCGTCCCAAAGTGCTGGGATTACAGGTGTAAGCCACTGTACCCAGCCAAGAAAAATTCGTTTCTAATCAGAGGAGCACAAAACCAGAGTCAGCAAGAACAGGTCTCTGCTAAAGGTCACTGAGCACTGGTAAACGAAACAGAGAGCAGGCGTTCCTGGGCTGCTTGGGCTTGGAGAGCAACGTACTGAATGTCGCATGATGAGCCTGCACTGTGTAGGCAGGTTCTGACTTGACCAGTCAGTGTGGGAAGGGCTTCAAAAACACACTGGGAAAGTATCTTGGGCGTGGCATGAGTAAACAACTGCTGTGTATCTATCAGGGTAATTTGGCTCTGGCCAGAAGAGTCAATGCATGGCTTACAGTAGGGTTCTGACTAGGAAAAGCAAGACGGTGTGCTGGGAACAGAAGAATTACAGGCTTGGTAATAGAGTCCACACTTTATTTTTTTTTTTTTTTTTACTTTTTTGAGACTGGATCTCACTCTGTCACTGAGGCCTGGAGTGCAGTGGTGTGATCGCGGCTCACTGCAGCCTCTTGAGTCAAGAGGCAAGAAGTTACAAATAACCACAGATTGCCAGTTCTTGGTTTTACTATCATGTATTAACCACTAGGCACCGAGGGCACAACAACCGATGAGACAGAGCTTTCCCCATAAAGGAGAACACGTCCAGGAGACAGACAAAAGTAAAACAGTAACATGTCAAGCTCCAAGTCACCACAGAATAAATACATTGAGTCCTTGGGATCCAGACCCTTCCTCTGAGTCTTAGGGTTCCAGGAGATGCCTGGGGGACTTCCAGAGGGAGAAGAGGATGGGGGCCCCATGCTCAGTTTCATCCTCAGCAGTTCCTCTCTTCACCTTTTATATACTGGGGTTCCCTTCAAGATTTCATTTGGAAAAGAGGTTCCAGCAAACAAAAGAAAAAAAAAGTTCAAACCCCACTAATCCAGTCTAGTCTCCTTACCTACTTTCTCCATCAGGACACTAGAGCCCAGAGCCAGAGCCAGAACCTGGACACCTGCCCCTGCAGTATACAAATATCGCAAGGCAGGTAGAGATGAGTGTACCTACCAGAGGAGGGCACAGTACCTGGAGTGGGGGGGCGGGGGGTACTCAATGTTGGTGAGCGCGTGTGTCAGTTTACAGGTACATGGAGTATGGGCGCAGCACAAACTCCTTTACTTCAAAGGCTGGTCTTACAACAATCACCACAATTCTAAGCCAAATCAGGAAATAAACACAACAAACTGTACGGATTTCTACTACAGGCTGAGTCTGGCCTCTTCTTCCTGTGTGGGTTAGTAGCAAGGTGATGAACGGCCTCTCTGAGAGATTGGACTGTCAAATGCTTATGTGGCAAAGTGCCTATTACCAAGAAAACCCCAGGCCTTGCAGCAACCCACAGCCCATACTGGAAATACTTCCTGAGGAACTCAGAGGCCCCAGGGAGGGGTGGAGAAAAGGGACGAGAGACCAGGGAGGAACATGTTGGAGGACAATTTCTAAAAGTAATTATCTGACTTGAAAAGAAGCTCTTTTCCAGCTTAATACATTTTGCTGTAACTGTTATTTTGTCTGGTTTTGGTTTTAAGAGACCATGTGAGATGTACTTAAGAAAGCAGAGCTGCTGGCTTCTCCTCAATACATGTCCTAACATTAGCATGCAGGGAACCATCTCAAGGAGGACATTAAGGGAAAACACAAACTAGGACATGGCAACATTTCCTCAAAGATTTTAAGAGGCTGGACTGGTGTTCATGAACATGTCTTTTGTCTTACAGCTTCAGTGGGGAAAGAAAGTCTGTGCCTGACGGTTTTTGGTGTTTAACTTCTGTCCTTTTTAAACATTTTCAAATGCCTAAATGAAAACTCTGAGGGAGTTTCCGACTGCATTGTTCCCATTTCCTAGGTTCTGATTCTAGCACCGCCTCTAAATCCAGTGTGACCCCGGGCAGTCTCAGCCTCCCTGGAGCTGCTGGCTTCTCCTCCCTGGTCTCCAGCCTCCCTGGTCTCCAAAAGCCCTTCCCACTTGCTGCATTCTAAAACATGATGCTCAACGTCTCCTCCTAATGGGACTCCCTGGACAGGGGCGGCTCCTGCCTACATCTGGACTGCCTCAGTGAGTATTCCCTCTCCTCTCCTGCTGTCTCAGTTAGGCCTAGGTGCTCCGCCAGCAACTTCTGCAGAGCACAGAACTGTGTACAGCGGGAGAATTCTCATAAAACTCAACCCAGGCCTGTAGCTGCATCCAAGAAAGGAGAAAAGAACACTGGGAAAGGGTTGTCCCCATATGCATCTTAATGAAAAGTCAAAAGACAGGGTGGGCTTAACCTGAAAATTTTTTTTTTATTTACCAATGTGAGTTTTAATACAGATTGTGAAGGACCAGTCAGGAGGAACAGAAATATCTTCCAAATGAGAACACAGCATGTATCTAAGCACCAAAAAAAAGAGGCGGCAAACCACTGGGTCCTGACAGGCCCCAGCATAGGCCAGTCCATGTGTCTGGTTAATTATTCATCTGCCTGTCTCCTACCCCCATCAAGGACACAACTCTGTGAGAAGTGAACCTCTATCTGATTTGCTAACAGCTGCATATCCAACACCTAGCATAGAGGAGTGACTGAATAAATATTGGTTAAATGACCAAATTAATCCGTAAGAGACAGGAACTTGCTAACATGGCATGGGAGAAAACGCCTTTTGTGGGTTTAAACAATCGGGCAGAAGGCAGCAAAGGCTCCTGCAGTTCTTGAATGGATTTATACTCATCATCCTTCCTGACTTTCCTTTCTCCTGCCACCTTGCCTCTGACAGATTCCCTGAATTGGGGTGGGGGTTTCCCTCTTTTCCTTTCCCATTCCTCCCTGTTTTCCTGCAACCTGACTCAGCCACCGCCCCTGCCCCCATTCACAGCCACATCAACCCCTGTATTCACCTGCATTAAGTCCCACCAAATCTAGGCTGAAGATGTCCCTGCTGACACCAAACTCCAAGCTTGTTCCAGATAGTCTCCTTTCCGACCCTATCCAGCAGGCTCCTCCCAGACAGAACTGCAATCTAACCCCACTCAGCATCTCCCTCACATCCTCCCTCCCACAGTCACATTCTTTCACAACTTGACTTTCACAGAACCTTCAAACCAGAAGGAACCTGGTTCAGAGAGCATCTTGCTTCACAGATGGGGAAATCATGATGTGCTCAAGGTCCCATAAGCTCTCTCCATGCTGTCTCTCAGATACAATGCTGATAACTACCGATACTTCACAAGAACGGATGGCATTTTGCATTTTACAAGGATTGAAAGAGATCAAATGAAAAGACTAAAAGGCAGAAATGAAGTCCACAGGCAAACAGCCCGGGCGGCGCCCTGAGCCTAGTTAAAGATGGACCCCGGACCTAACCGATTAGGTTATCTATAGATTCCAGACGTTGTAAGGACAAGCGTTGTGAAAGTCCCTGTCCTGCTCTGTTCTGTTCTAATTACCGGTGTCTGCCATATATCTCAGTCCTGGGCCCAGTACAAACACATTCCTCTATTTGTCCCAACTTCCTGAGCCCAACACAAACACATCCCCCCATATATCTCAGAAACACCACCTAGAGAGCCCCCGATAAGGTCACAACCGTTTGTAGTTTTACTAAATGCGCGGGAACAAATAAAAAACTGTTAAATGTATAACTTAAAATATTAACCAATTGTGATGCTGCGACCAAAAGAATTCCTTTGTTCCTCTGTAACCTTACATATCCTGTATACATCGGGCTATAAAAAGCGGGCACATGCATCGTTCGGGGCCCTCTTGTATGTTGGGGAATAAACGGTCTGGGCATAACAGGATTACACGAAAGCACAGCTTCCTTGATCTCTGTATGGAATCATGACATTAAAGGTTGATGTGTAATTCCTGTGGCACTGCCAACGCAGGGCCTGCATTCCACCTAATAGCTTTCCTTCTGGCAGCCCTCTACACCCTGCACCCTGCACCGAGAGCACTGCTCAGGCTGCTTGAGGACTGAAAGTTACAGCTACTCCTCCCACGCCATCCCCTTGCACACAAGCTGTTAAGAGTGTAACAGTTCAGGCCGGGGGCGGTGGCTCAAGCCTGTAATCCCAGCACTTTGGGAGGCCGAGACGGGCGGATCACGAGGTCAGGAGATCGAGACCATCCTGGCTAATATGGTGAAACCCCGTCTCTACTAAAAAATACAAAAAAAAAAAAATAGCCGGGCGACGAGGCGGGCGCCTGTAGTCCCAGCTACTCGGGAGGCTGAGGCAGGAGAATGGTGTAAACCCGGGAGGCGGAGCTTGCAGTGAGCTGAGATCCGGCTACTGCATTCCAGCCTGGGCGGCAGAGCAAGACTCTGTCTCAAAAAAAAAAAAAAAAAAATAGTGTAACAGTTCAACTACCTGACGCAGCTGCTTCAGGGGAGGAAATGTGTGGTCATCCTTCAAACTGTCTTCACAATACAATGTTCTGCAAGAAATACCATCCATATTCAAACAGGCACTTGGGCATTTGAGCCTGCTATGACCATGAATGCTTTAGTACTCATGAACTTTCAAGAAGTTTTTTTAAAAAAGCAGGATCTTGTTACCCCGGCTTGTATTCTTACTAGTTTATGTGGGGAATGAAGTAAACAGAATGTGCTAGACATACATCCTGTAATGAGGCTATTAGTCATTTATGGGCACCTCCTTTGGGTTCTAGTTACCTCATTCTCAACAGCTATAAAGGTTTGTGGACCCGATTGTATCTTTATGCAAATTATTCTTTTGTGTTGAAACTAGGTCTTTTATCTATCCAAACACAGAAGACAATGTGGAATGGTATTTGAGGCACGGCATGCCTTCAGAGGACACGCTACAAAATAGAAGGCAGACAGAACAGATATTGACTAATAATAAAGCTGCAAGTTCCAATCACACACAGGAAAGTCTCTTACTCAACACAGATTCTAGAAAAAAAATTAATGTAAGCAACTATGTGACAGTGCTGGCTCCTTAATGAATATTCAATCCAGCTTTTCCTTACTTATAAACCTTGGTTTTGATCGTGGCCATGTGCTCAGCTAAAATACTTGGCTTCCCAGACTCCTTCCAGCTAGGAATGGCCATGTGACAGTTCCAGCTAACGATGCATAAGCCACAGGTTTCTGGGAAAGCATTCTGCTTTTTGATGTAAGTGCCACCCCCAGGGGCAGCTAGCATAAGCAGGAAAGCTAATACACTCTAGCAATGGAAAACAGAGTCAGAGACAGCTTGGGCCCCTCAGCGGCACTAGTGAGTAGCTATGCCAGCCATAAACTGCTTATCATGTGAGACAAATTACTCCCTATGTGTAAGTCCTTATTAGGAAGGTTTCTTGTTAATTACAGCTGAACATAATGCTAACCCTTTCAAAATGATATCATCTCATACATATGTATACAATATATAATATATGTGTATATACACATACATATGGCTCTTTACACTTAACAATGCAGTTTCCCATTTGATCCTTATAACAACTACAAAGGAGGGTGAACAAACTTCAATTCCCAGAGCCACAGTTTCCTACCCCTGTACTACAGGATAAATGACTTACTTAGAGTCTGACAACTAGTAAATATCTCCAAGACTCACAGGCCCACAGGGCTTCTTCCACGAGGTAGAGCTGCCTTCTAAGATACACAACTAGCTATCAGTGGAAAATGTTAATCCCCTATATTTTTCCCCATATTGACTTTAGGTGCTAGGAGGGTCCTGATGGGTGAAGCCCATTAGACTACAAACCAAAATGTTCCAAACAACTGGGTGACCACGAGACAATACTAGGAAAAATTTTATTTTTAATGCAAATCAGTTATAAAAACACTCTTCTTTAATTCTTGCTAGAGTAGGCTAAGCTGAGCAGATAACTACAAGCATGGCTTTAGAAACTTCACAGAGCACTGCCATATAACACAACACAATTTATCTTTGAACCGGATTTGATCTCTGATGATGAAACAAAAGGGTCTAAAATACAAGCTTTTCTTTTTGACTTCCTGCTTTAGATTTTTTGACTTCCTGAACTATTACAGTCTCACATACTGCTCTGGGGCCCAAAGTTTCATTCCTTGTTCTCAGAAGCTATCTAAAAATTAATAGAAGTCTAAAGTTACAGTCATTTATATCAATAAAATCTTCAAAGGCACTCCATTGCTCTTAGGATAAAGTCCAAAATCCCAAGGCCAGCAGTCTAGGCTCTCCCCCAGCTCTGGCTCTGGGTCCCGGGTGTGCCCCCAGGTTCAACTTCCACCCCACAACTGCTTCCAGCCGATAGCCATCCTGACTGCAGCTCTGGGAAGGCACCGCAGTCCAGCCCTGTCATCTGCCTCCCCGCTTCTCTACCTAGCTAATTCCTAGCCATCCTCCAGGCCTTGGCTTAGATGCACTTCCTCAGAGAGGCCCTAACTGCCAGAAGCTATGCACAGCCCACTTACAGCCCATGGTACCAGCATGCACCCTTCCCTCACATTTCACATTTCTCTCATTTTTTATCTGCACAACCACCCTGCTTGACTAGAAATTCTGTGAGGAGATGGACAAAGTTCATCTTGAGTGCCAACTCTGCTGAATGAATGAGTAAATGTCAGAGGGCATTTACTCAAATGCTAAATTCGATACCTGGAGTCCCCAAATCAAAGGAGGAGAAACAAATATGGGCTTCAGATGTTTTCTCTAGCTCTCCAATCACAGCATTTTGGCTTAGAAGGAGGAAGGACAGCTGTTATAAAGAGACTAGAGGGATAAGCATTACTTCTTTATCCTCCTTTTGGTTTAATATCCCTGAGTCTTTGCTAGAAAGAAGCACTTGGTGTCCTCGGAACAAAGGAACTGAGGCAAATCAAGCACCTCCTGTGCCAAAGGCAGTGGCTATGCTCAGCCTGTTCCCATAGGATTTCCAAATGTTCCAAGTGACTCAGACACTCAGTTAGGAGCTCCTTTTGATGAGAAGCACTATAAGAGTGGCTTTCAAAACAACTCAGTTACCAGTGACTTGACCCTGAACTAAACATAAGGGGGCAAAAAGTTGAAAATAAAGGCATGACCTCAGAACTTGGAATAGTCAGAGTGCTAAGTCAGTCGGGAAAGTGACTCAAAAACTCTCACAGAAAATATATCAACAGGTACAAAGCATATATAGTAATTTCTCACTGATAAGAGGATTAACCTACTGAAAATACTGGGACAAGTAAAAACAAGACTGGCAAATTTGGAGATGAAAAATTTGTCTAAGAACGCATTTGTTTCTGGAGTAAATCAGCCACACATGTGCCAACACCATCCTTGGTGGGACAGGCAACTCGGATGCAGCCCTGTGTTCTGCTGAGCAAAGGGTCCCATGGGTTTTATTAAGTGCAGACAACATCTCTTTATGAAACTGTTAGAACTAGTCCTCACTGTTGTCTACTTCTTTTAATGTATGCTCCATGTGTCTTCCAAAAATACTAGTACGATGGCCTGGGCTTTTTAGACCTTACTTCTGAGCTTAGGAGGCTTTTGTGTTTATTTGTTTGTTTTCTGGATGTGTTCTTTGCCCTGTATGGAGAGCGGGGCCAAAATAGTACCATCTCCATAGTCTTTGCAGGCGGGGTAGGATGGGCAGCAAATAATTGTTGTCCTGTTCTTTCTAGAGGTTATCTCCATGCTGCAAATGGCCAGGGATTACCCTGAGGTATAGAAATGCCATGAATCCAGGACAGAATTAAATCGATGTTTGAAGGTTAAAGTCTTCCTAAGAAACACTAGAGAATTATAAGTGGAATGTTTTGCGAATACCTTCCTAGTGTATACAAACACCTGTTAATCTTGGCAAGTCTGCCCAAGCATGACTATTTAGGCACGAGTGCTCCATCATTAGGTGTGCTAGAAAGGCTGGCCCTGCAGTCAGAACTAGACTTACAGCACCACAACTTACTACATGCTGACCTTAGTCGTATCATCTCTTCCATATGCTTGGCACTGGCCTTGCCTGATTCCAAGGCCATCACTGGGCTTGCATAAGCTTCGTACATGGAGGCGCTGGGTAACTGTGGAACGCTGTCCACTCATAAGGTAGCATCACTATTATTTTCTTTCTAAAATCATTTTCATTCGCTGCTAAGTTCATATGTGGTATCGAATGGCTCACACAAATAACTGACCCAGCTCCCCTTTATTTTTGCCTTACCGGTGTTATCTCTGGCTACAAGACCCTTAGGAAAATCCCCGGGAGTTGGAGAGGTCCTGCTGTCCCACTTGACCATGTCGAGACTGTTACAATATTCCCATCTCTTCTGCTGAAGCTCCTGTAACCAGTAAGTCATGAGTTGACGATTGGGAGCCTAGAAAGAGGGAGGGGAAAAACATGTTATGGCCACCAATAATATGAAGAGCTTAAAAAATATTATGTCTCATGAGTACAGACTGTTCAGCTTGCCATGAGAGTTAAGATGAACAGATCAAGGAAACTTCAGCTACAAGATTAGTAGCTTTTGCTCATGATGAGTTGGTCAAGCAAACAGCAATTGTGACATGAAGAATTGAACCCAGTTAATAAGAAGTCTTTTTAAATTCTAAAATTAAAGAATAATGCAGCATAACATTTTCCTCAAAACTGTTTAGGAAGGTGTGATAATACTGCTGCTCTTTTGCTCTGAGCAACTATAAATTCCATCTTCAGAAATAAAATCTTACATAGGCATGAATGACGGCCTTGCCAAATCACATCAAATAACGATATTTAAACTCCATCAGCATCTGAGAGTATACAAAGAAAACTGCAGATTAAAAACTAGCTGGCACTCCTATCAGAATGGCTAATATTTCAAAACGTTGACAATGCCAAGTGCTGACAAGGGTGAAGAGCAGCTAGAACTTTCACAAGCTGCTGGTAGAATGCAACTTGGTGCAGCTACTTTAGAAAACAGTTTGGCAATTCCTTATAAAGTTAAACATACACTTACCAAGTGACCTGGCAAGCCCATCCCTACATATTCACCCAAAAGGAATGAAAACATATTCACACAAAGACCTGTATGTAAGTATGTACAGATGTTTTATTCATAATTGCCAAAAAATGAGAACTTCACCTGGTGAAAGGATTAAAAAAAAACTGTGGTACACATCCATACAATAAAATACTATTTAGCAATAAAAAGGAGCACACTATTGATTCCTACAACATGGATAAATATTAAATGCATATTGCTAAGCGAAAGAAGCCTGATCCAAACGGCTATATACTACATGATGCCATTTATGTAACACCCTGAAAAGGCAAAATTGTCAGAACAGAAAACAAATCGGTGGTTGCCAGGGCTTGGCAGGGAGGGGAGCAGCTGACTACAAAGGGGCAGCACAAGAATTTGTGGGTGACAGAACTGTTCTGTATCATGGTTCTGGTGGTAAAGTCATGATTCTATGCATTTGTCCAAAATCATAGAATTATATACACAAAGAGTGAATATTATTTAAAAAAATCAACCAAGATGGGGGAGAGGACCCAGAACAATGAACCTAACTATAAACAAACTAGACTGCAGGTATGGATTAAGGTCTCCAGGCTGCCCCCTGCAAAGGAGTCCCAAGAAAAAGGAAGGCTGCCATGACACAATTATGGGAACTTCATCAACACTGGCATCCAGTGACATGTGCAGACATCAGACACAGTGGTTCCCAAGATCAGAGGCAGTGAAGAAAATGGCTCTGCAGGCATGACAGCAAGAGACAGGCCTAAAACAAACTACTACTACTTATAAGCAAAGGATACAAAGGATAACCTCTGGGTGCTGTGGCTACAACTTGAGTCTTTTTAGTGATACTTGCATACCTGGCCTCAGATAAAGAAAAGCCTTCATTACAGGATATTTGGGTATTTTACAGAAAGTTCTTCCAACTATCAGCCAAGTTGCCATTTCATCCATTCATTTAACCAACATTTGCCAAGCACCTATCAGATACCCAGACCTGGGGCTTGGCCTAGTGAGAAAGACAGGAAAAAACACCCAGTAATTTCCATGCTGCATTAAGTGCTATGACAGAAAGCAGAGCAGGTGAGGCAGGGCTGGCGTGACTGGAGAGCACTGGGGAAGGACAAAGAGCCAAGGAGGGAGGTGCAGCAAAGGACAAGGTACTCAAAGTTCAGGACACCTGCCACATGCAGGTTTAAAAGCTTCAAAGTATTGGTTTAATGTCTATCTTCTCCAAGAAACAAACTCCAAGTTGTCTCCATTTCTCTAGCATCTAGCTCAGTGCCAGGCACACAGTAGGTCAGTATTTACTGAATACATATATGTAGGAATAGTGAATGAATGAATAATCAGAAAATGATACAGGAGAGCTTGGTCTTAAATGGGAAGCAGGCAGTGGCCAGAGGAAAATAGATTCCAGGAAGAGAGAGGAGTGTCTACAAAAGTGAAAAGGTCAGAGAACAGGAGTGAGGTGAGGTCAGTGAGCGGCAAGGACCTGGCCCTGAAGGGACTTGTGTGCCTTCCTAAAGAGATGGAATGGGGAATTTAGCAGGGCACTGGGGAAGGACACATATCAGATTATTAGACAAAGGTACTGCTGGTGAAAATGGTGGTGAGGGAAAGGCAGGTGCACAGTTTGCATAAACGAGGAGATTAGCTCAGGCCAGAGGCCATGAGCCCACTTGAGAGATCCATGAATTGCAGCCTGGAGTTTTGGCGGCAGGCTGGTTGCAGGGTAGACACAGGAGCTCAGCCTGGCCCTGGGGCAGAGCAAAGAGCGCACAAGCATTTCCACAGGAGGGGAGAGGAGAGTCACCAGGCAAGTCAGGAACTGAGACACACAACCACAGCCAAATTCAGAGCCCAAAGCCCACCCAATCCTCCCCTTTTTTTTTGCAGATGAGTGGATAGAGGCCCAGAAAGGGAAGTGACTTGTCTAGGTCATACAGGGAGTCAATACTGTGAGCCCAGTCTGCCAAACCCCCCACCCTTAGAGGCAACTGTGTGTTTGGGTGGGGGGAATGTATGTGTCTGGTCCTCCCACCAGCTCCCTGACTACCTGGCCCTTCCATCCCCATGCCACAGATGAGCTAAGCACCCTGGGAGCCTTCTGCTCCAGCCAGGGAGGCGTCCAGACACTTGCTCTACTTCCTCTTGTTCAGCCTGCACACACAGCTGTGTTTCTATTTATGCTCAGGAGCCACAGGCTGCTCAGAGAAGCTGGCACACACTCACTAGGACAGATCTGAACCAACCTCTCCAGCTGCCTCTGACAATGCAGGCACCATGAAAAATCTGCTTTTTACAAGAAATCCTTTTCCCTTTAAATCTCTGAGTATTAAATCTAACTGGGAAACAATTAGTAACCTCTGAGTCATCTCTCACTAAATTTCCGGGGCAAAACTTTGAGATCACATGCTTTCAACGACTGCTATTTTATCATACTGTAGAAATTCGGTCAATAAGGTGGGCAAAATCTGGTCAATAAGGCAGTTAATCTAGATACTGATTAACTGGGTTTGTTTCCTTTCAAAAAAAAAAAAAATCTAGACAGGCAGGTGTGGTGGCTCACACCTGTAATCCCAGCACTTCGGGAGGCCGAGGCAGGCAGATAACCTGAGGTCAGGAGTTTGAGACCAGCCTAGCCAACATGGTGAAAACCCTGTCTCTACTAAAAATATTTTTTTTAAATTAGCCAGGCGTGGTTGTGGGCACCTGTAATACTTGGGAAGCTGAGGCAGGAGAACTGCTTGAACCCGAGATGGAGGCTGCAGTGAGCCGACACGGTGCCACTGCACTCCAACCTGGGCGACAGTGAGACTCTGTCTCAAAAAAAAAAATCTAGAGATCACTAGAAGACTTTTTACTTCAATTCCCAATTAGCTAGTAAAAGGCTGGGGGCCAGGCTGTCTGAAATGTCTCTGGGGCATGTGCTTTGACATAAAAGCCCCAAAGGGCCTTTTCTGAAGAGAGCCGAAACCCAAAGACAGAAACACGGGTTCTAAGACTGAGCACCACTAAAAGTACAATACAGCAAAATCAGCAGAAATCCAAAAAGCCTCTGGGTTTTCCATCTGATATCTTTCAGCGAAGGACTAAATGGAGATTCGGCTCAGGCCTAATTAAATGTATAATCACAAACCAGCCTCTTTATCGCCCCAGTCCCAATAAATTGGTTCAGATCTGCCCTGTCCAACACAATAGCCACTAGCCAGACGTGACTACTGAGCACATGAGAGGAGGCCAGCGCCACATGATAAAATCTTTTGGATGCACTGAATTAAATACAATAGTATTAAAATTAATTTTACCGGTTTAATGTGACTACTTGAAAATTTAAAAGTATGTATGTGGCTCACATCTTATCTTTACTCAACAGAGCTGGTCTACACCAGAATGGCAAATATATTCCATTTTGAGAGCCAAAGTTGGTGGGAGATCTGGCTTGGCAAGAAACAGCACCTCAGGATTATAACGTAAGCCAAGGGCATGGGGTCCCCATGGGGGCTTGGGGCAGCCAACACCATTGCTCTTCTACAGCACTTTATGACTCAAGATAACTTCTCTCTTTAAACAGGCACCTCCATATCTCCAACCACTCCATGGTCCATTAATGTCCAAGGAGAGGCCAACATTCTTTAGGAACCCAGGCATATGCTGGTCTGGCTCACAGCTTTAGTGCCTTTATTCAGTGCTCCCAAAGTGGGGCGAGTAGGACCTTCGAGTGATCTGGCTGCACAGCCAACGCCTTGCTGGGTCTATCACCAGGAGTTCCCTCCGCTGAGCCTCAGCTCAGCTGGTAACAATGAGCCAGTTAGCGCAGAAGCTTACCACCAGGACCACACAGCATTCACCAAAGACATGCCCACCAGAAGAGTGAGGACCAGGAAGGATCACCATCTGTCCCCCACCCCTCAGAATGACCATTTAAAATGCTGTGGTCCCAAGTTCTGGAGAGTCAGACAGGCATTCCACTCATGCTAGAAGAAACAGTGACAAAGCAGAGCTCCAGAGCTGATTCTAGGCAAGCACCCAGCAAGAAGCCAGGTGTTAGCGTGTGCTGTCTGATGCCTCACCCAGGCCAGCTCCCGAGTCTCCCCTAACACCAATCTCTCCAGATCCTTCCTACTCACCCTTCAAGGTCCAATGCAAAGGCCACCTCTTCAGAGCAGGTTTCCCTGACCTGGGTGTGCATTTTGTCTCCCCTAACACCAGTCTCCTCAGCTCCTTCCTACTCACCCTTCAAGGTCCAGTGCAAAGGCCACCTCTTCAGAGCAGGTTTCCCTGATTTGGGGGTACATTCTGTCTCCATTCTCTGAATGGGGAGGCTGGAGAATCTTGTAGCCCAGGTAACCCTCCCATGGAGATGAGGGCACTCCCTGCATGTTCCTCACTAACCTAAGTTCCTTAAAGGCAGAGGCCAGACCTGCTGGTCTCAATATGATCCAAGATGCCTTGCACAGTGTCCTGAATATAAACACTCAAATATCTGACTCATCCGCTCATGTTCAATTGTTGCTACTTCCTCTCAACACTGCTGAAATCCCAGGTCAAATATGGCACCAATCCCAATATGAGACAAAGCCGAACATCTTGGAAAGCCATTGTAGTTGTCTCCTACATGGCTGCATGAACATCCTGGGTTTCTTCCACTCAGGAAGAGGGGCAGACAAGGATTGGGTGGTCACAATTCTACATGGCAGCCATCTGCTGCCTTTGGGTGCCAAGACATGAGGCACCAGCTAGGAGAATAAAAGCAAGCCATCTGCGTTCTGCTTGAGGTGGGAATGCAGTCCTTGACAGCTGGCTGAGAAGTACCATGTGATGCCCCAGCTGCTCCCACAACCTGCTGTCCCCAGGTCTCTCATAGTACAAAACCCAGAAACCCACTCATGTGTGAGACAGGCCCTGGCCACCTGTTTCTTCTCTTGGGCCCCAGAGACTCCCCTCAGCCTCCCACCGGCTCTCAATTTGATGCTTAGACAAGTCCCACAATAAAGTTGTTTGATTACAAGTTAACTGATTTCAATACACAAATATTAAGGGTCCACTCCCAGTGGGAAGTGCATGATTGTGAGGAGAGGGGCTGGAGTAGCAATCCAGCAGCATCTACAGGGAGTCGGGCCTCATTATCTCCACTAAACAAGTTTATCCAAGCTTTTATTCCCTTTGGTAAACAATGTTCACCTATCAAAATTTACCACATTTTAGAAGCTATAATAATATTCACATTCTTCGACCCACAATTCCATTCCTAGAAATGTAGCTAAAGTAGTTCAAAAGAGGAAAAAGGGACAACACCATGTACATAAAGTGTTCATTTGCTTGACAAATGTTTATTAAGAGCCTAACTTGGGCCAAGTCCAGTAGTTAGCACTAAGAATACAGAACTGGATGAGATCTGGTTAATTCCCACCTCTGAGATATTCACCGCAAGCAAACATTTTCCTTTATGCCAACAATAAACAGTGGGAAACAAGTTCATAATTATAATCAACATAAAATGCCTAGGTATCCAATTAAGAAATCTAGAGGCCAGGCGCAGTGGCTCATGCCAGTAATCCTAGCCCTTTGGGAGGCCCAGGTGGGTGAATCGCCTGGGCTCAGGAGTTTGAGACCAGCCTGAGCAACATGGTGAAACCACATCTCTCAAAAAAAAAAAATTAGCCAGGCACAGTGGCATGTGCTTGTGAGCACCAGCTACTCAAGAGGCTAAGGTTAGAGGATCCCTTGAGCCCAGGATACAGAGTTTGCAGTGAACCAAGATCTGTACCCAGCCTGGGCGACAGAGCAAGACCAATCTCTTGGTTAACCAGGCACCGTGGCTCACTCCTGTAATCCCAGCATTTTGGGAGGCTGAGGCAGGCAGATCACCTTAAGTCTGGAGTTCGGGACCAGCCTGGCCAACATGGCGAAACTTCATCTCTATTAAAAATACCAAAATTAGCCAGGTGTGGTGGCGCACTCCTGTAATTGCAGCTACTCGGGAGGCCAAGGCAGAAGAATCGTTTAAACCCAGGAAGCAGAGGTTGCAGTGAGTCGAGATCGTGCCACTGCACTCCAGCCTGGGCAACAAGAATGAAATTCTGTCTCAAAAATGAAAACAGAAGACCCTGTCTCTTTAAAATATAATAATAATAGGCCAGGCACAGTGGCTCATGCCTGTAATCCCAGCACTTTGGGAGGCAGAGGTAGGCAGATTGCTTGAGCCCAGGAGTTCGAGATCAGCCTGGGCAATATGGTAAAACCTCACCTCTATTAAAAATATAAATTTACCAGGTGTGGTGGCACACTCCTATAATCCCAGCTACTCGGGAGGCTGAGGCAGGAGAATCATTTAAACCTGGGAGGCAGAGATTGCAGGGAGCTAAGATCGTGGCACTGCACTCTAACCTGGGCAAGAAGAGCGAAACTCCATCTCAAAAACAAGACCCTGTCTCTTAAAAATATAATAATAATAGGCCAGGCACAGTGGCTGACACCTGTAATCCCAGCACTTTGGGAGGCAGAGGCAGGCAGATCATTTGAACCCAGGAGTTTGAGACCAGCCTGGCCAACATGGTGAAATCCCCTCTCTACAAAAAGTACAAAAATTAGCCAGGTGTGGTGGTGCATGCCTGCAGTCCCAGCTACTCAGAAGGCTGAGGTAGGAGAATTTCTTGAGCCCAGGAGGTTGAAGCTGCAGTGAGCCATAACTGTACCACTGTACTACAGGCCGGGCGACAGAGTGAGACCCTGTCTCCAAATATATATATATAATTTATATATATAATATATATAATGGCATTAGGACAACTGGCCAAATATCTGGAAAAAAATAAGTGATGCCCTGGGTAAGAAACCTATCATCAGAGAAAATAATTTCAAATTTAATTCAAGATTTAACAAACTAATGTATTTAATAAAACCATTAAATGAATGAATTTAATAAGTAAATTTAATAAAATCATTAGATCAGTAGAAGAAAAGCCTGTATAATTAAAATTAAGTTTCTATCTCTTTCTACCTCTTACAACAGCCCTCTTACAACAGCCCTCTACCTCTTACAACAATTGTATAGATTTCCACCAATTATAAAGTATGGAAGGGAAGATAGGACTTAAATCAAGCAACGCGGCATAGCAGAAATTCACATGGGAAGGTTTAGCTAAAACTGAAATATAAACAGCAGCCACAAGACTCTACACAGAAAATGAATGCCATGTGCACCATGATGCAGTAGACGAGGAAAACAAAACACTCTTTCAAGACCGAGCCCAAAACTGAAAGCTAGAAGGACAGACACTTCAAACCGTAAGCCCGGGAGCTGCTTCTCCCATGGGCAACCCTGGAAGCCAGCTCCAGGCAGCAGGGAGTCACTGACTATAAGAGGGCTGATGATTCTCCCCAGCAGCACAAGAAACTGCTGTCCTAACATTTCTATTTTCTTGGAAGGTAAAGGGCTTTCTAAACCCACAAAGAAAGCAAAGCAAAGCAAATATGTGTCTAAAACACTACAAATAAATTAATAGACAAAGACGAACTGAAAAAAGACCAAACAACTTCAAAGTCACTAAGCGTGGTGTAGAGTTTCACACCACCATAACTTTGCAGGGCTCTTCACTCTTCCTGGATTGTGGGAAGTCCTGTTTGTCTGGTGAGTTCCTATTAATCTTTAGTTTAAAAAAAAAAACATATTTTAGACTTCTATTTCAAATAATAACAATCTACATCTGCTGAGGAGAATTTGGAAAATACAGGAAAGCAAAGAAGAAAATAAAATGAACATAGTTGCATCACCAGAAATAACCACCATCAATACTTTGGTATTTCCAAACATTTTTCTACCCATAAATGTATAGAAAATTCTCTACCCATATATTTTATACCAATTTTCTAGCCAATTGGTAGAAAATCAATTTTCTTTATAAAACTGTATTAAAATTATATAGACTCTTCCATAATCTATATTTGTATATTATATTAGACACCATCCATAAAACAATTACTGTGTGCCAGACACTATGTTTTCGCTTTATACACACTGTCATTTAACCCTCGTAACTATCTCTCCCCAAACAGTATCATCTGCTTGCCCATGGACCCTGGAGCCTAACTGCCAAGGTTCAAATCCCAGCTCTGCTACTGGCTAGCTATGTTAGGTAAGTTACACAAATTGTCTAGGCCTCAGATTCCTTGCTGGTAAAACTGAAATAATAATAATAGGAACCTACTTCACGGTATTGAAGATGAACGAGTTAACATGTGTTAAGCTCAAAAGGGTGTTTGACACCAAGTACTCATTAGGTATCAATTACCTATATTATCATGTTTACCCACGATAACCCACTTAACATGTGTTAAGCTCAGAAGAGTATTTGACACAAAGTACCATTGTGTATCAACTATCTGTATTATCATGTTTACCCAAAATCTCACAGTCACTTGGCACAGTCAAAATTTAAACCTAGTCTGCATTACTTGCTATCAAGGGGAAGGATGAGAGAGCATGTCCAAGACAAAATCAATCCTCTCAGCATTTCAGCAGGAATCACAAGTTCCTCTACGGTTTTTCTCAAATATTGAAATGCTGATGGCCTCAATCAATAGCAAAGTTCAAATAAAAACCTCTGGGTTGGCTTCAGGGACAAATAAAACTATATCAGATGCTGGTCCCCACATCAGTAGAGAAGGTCCTCTGGACATCCAATCTAGAGGGCTAGGCATAGTGTCACTGGGAGAGGGCATGACCATCAGTCTACAATGGCCAACATGCTTCCACTCTTAATCACAATTCTGCTCTAACAGCATTTCTCAAAACTAGACTGCTGTGAGCAATAACAAGACCACACACAAGCAAATATGGAGAGGACAGAAACTTCTCCATCCTGATATAATAGAATCGCCAGGTCTCCTACTCCTAAGGACTCCCTTGTCAGTCTCTCAGATTCATGCGTCCTGACAGTCTCAGCGTCATGTACCCCGGGACCCCTGGGTCTCCAGATTCATCTACCCCTGGGCCTCCGCAACAGCTTCCTAACTGGACTTGCTGTCTCAGTCTCCCCTCTCCAAACACTCTTCTGACACCTAGCCAATGAAGTCATATATGTTGCATGCTTAAAACTCTCTCATGGCTTCCAAGTGTCAAGAAATCTGGCACGCACTGCCCCACACATAGAACTATAACCTTTCTCCCACACAAAAGGCCCACAAAAGCCTTCACAATCTCTGCTCCTACTGCACTAACACCTCCCTAACAAATTTCTACTCTCAAGACCCAGCTCAAACATCTCATCTACAAGGCCAGCCAATATCCCTTATACAACCAAACGATCATAACTCCAGCATGCTCTCTATGATGCACACCACCTCAATCACCCACTTAGGGTTATGAACTCTGGGTTCCTTCCCAATGGATCAGGTCCCACCATGTTTATAAGCCAAAAGAACAACATAACCAACAACCACGAAGGAGCCAAGGAAGGAAAATATATATACAGAATGAGTCAAGTCTGCATACCTTATAGAAAGCAATTTAAATTACATGGATAGTTTTGAGTATCCATTTCTCAAAAGAATGCAATGGCTGCTCATAATGAAGGAATTTTTGTTTCTTAAATCCAAGGAAGGATATCTGGATCTCTAAGAAATGTCTAAAGTAATTTCTTCCATAAGCAATAAAAAGCACAAGAATATTGTAAGCAGCCTGATAATACAAAACAAAATTCAAATAGAAAACAGACTATAACCCTGAATCTGATAAATAACTTCAGGTTCCAAATTTTTTCCTGAGTGTTTCAAAATCATGAGCCTGGAAACAATCTCAAGGGATCTGGACCAGCACCAATGGGGAAAAAAAATGTATTTTTTCCCCCAGGAAGGTTTTGAAATCTTCTGTTTCAGCCCAGCAACAGAGACTGAGAAGGCAAATAATGGATCTCCTGGCTCCTTGGAAAACGGAATGCAAGGTCACAAACCTCCATTCCTCTAGTGAACATAATAAACCTTTTGTATCTTTTAAAATTGCTATCTTAAAATTAGCATCCATATGTCTTAAAAAATAATCGTATCTTATTAAAATAGTTCTAATCTAACTCCTTTCAAAGGCTGAGCACACACCTAGAACCCATAATCAATTTCCTTGAATAGTCTGTGTTGAGGTAGGCAGCCATTCCCTGGGAAGATGCCACATTCCTCATCCATTCTGGCAGGTGTTGGTCTGAGGAGTTCTGCCATCTCTAACACTCAAGCACCCCTTTTAAAAAGCAAACACCTTGAGAGAAAAGCCATTTCTTAAACCCATATTCAGCAAGTACCTTTTTAAGGAAATACCATTTAACAGAAATTAGCAACTAAGGGTAATGGACTAGAAGAAGAGGGCCTACAACTAGAACAAAGAAGAGCAAATGTGAGTTCACAGGAAAGTGGGCAATGAAAACAACTGGGCTTGTGAGGGATTTGGCCACATCAAAGCCTCTCACAGCCCAGGCCACCCGGCTGGGCTGAGCCACAGATTTCATTAAGACAAGGGCAAGGACAAGGCCACTCTCCGGACATGCTCGTCTCTACAGGAAATGTAGAAGCCTGTCAAAATGCTTTCTGTTTCAGAGAGAAAGGGAACACGAGGCCTCCAAGTGACCACAGGGCTACATTCCTATGGTTCTCTCTCAGCTCTGCCATTGCACAATGTGAGAGAGCCAGGGATGAGCTCACGATAAATAACAACTCCTGCAGCCACAGCCTGTGGCCTATTGGATAGTCTTGCTCCACCTCCGCCCACAGTGGCTTCCACACACGATGCAATACCACATTATTCTGCTTGATGTTTTTCAACTAAAACTAGGGCAAAAGAATGACTGACTTAACAAGAAGTTTTAGGAAATGGAGATAGGATAGGTTCCCAGGCTCCACCCTTCAGACATTTGGGAAGCAGGAGAGCCCAGTACCAGGAACCCGCCTAGTCTTTCAGTGAATTTACAGGCATGTTTGGGAACCACGGTGATTTCTAACAGTGTTTTAAGGTGGAGCTGGTGTCTTAGGAGTATCAGATGGTCGTCCTACATCATTGTTACCCACTTCTCTCTGGTGAAAAGCTAGAGGATCTGAAAGTAATTACCAGTTCTTTGGTGGTGGTAATCATTGCAATTCACCCTCCCAGAAATACCCAAAGATGCCAAGTGAACACTGTTCCCTCCAGGAGCCTCCCTCTGAATGCTCAGGGAGGAACCCTAGCATGCAGGGTCTGCCAGCCACTACGATCAGCACAGAAGACAGAAACCTTAGGGCTAATGGAGAATTGGGCCAAAAGTCATTCCTCTGGAGCATAGAAACTCAGAATGCAAAGAAGATATGCAGTTATAAACCACAGAGACTCAACCTGAGGATGGAGGGCTCACACTTCACTGGTCTCCACCCACGCAGTTTAGTTATTTCTAGTTCACTTAGAAAGCCACCATCATACAGGGTCAGTCTTTTCTTCACAGCCAAAGAGGACATTTATCATCGAGAGGGCAGCAGTGTTTCACAGGGAAGCCACAGAGATCTGCAGCAGAAGGGCTGGGATGCTGGAGAGAAATGCAGATTCCTGAGGCCCACTGTGGCCTGCCAACCAAAGGGGAGGAACCCCAGAATCTGCATTTTAACAGAAAGGAGGAGGAGTCTTTTCCATACAAAACTTGAGAACTGCAGTTCTGAGGGAGCTATTTGCCTTTAAAAGACAGAAACAAAAAAAAGTCTTATCAGCATGTTACCTCTAGGACAATATACACAAGAGAGTTGTGTGAACAGTATAAAAAGTGGTTCACTTCTAAGGCCAGAGGGTATGCCTTACAGAGCAGAATGAAAAGATACAGCCATCTGCCAACTGCCTGTTTTCCCTTGACAAACCAAAGAGAAAACTAAAGCCGCCTCCAAAGAGAAGCCCTCTGAAAAGGGATGCACCAGGCCTCAGTCTCTGCCAGGAAAACATCACTGATGCCTCCTATCAAGTCAACCCCCACTGGGAGTTTATAACCTGTGCTGTTAATTTCCAACCTCCATGTGACTAAACTTCCTAAATCTGTGCCCCAACACAAAATGGTTAAAGGTACAATTTGAGTCTCCGTATACAACTACTAAAAAAAGAATAAGCCCAATTTTCTACTAATGGATTAAGATAGATATATAAAGCCAGTATCATCAAACTGCTGGGTTTAAATGGTAAAATACTGTTCATGTGTTTGGAGAAGGTTTCAGTGGTAGGGTAGCTAGCTGTGGGACTCAAGTTTCCTCTCTGTATCATGCATGGGAAGGGGGCTGATCTCTGAGGGTCTCTCCAGTTCTAACTTTGGGATAATGACTCTTGAGCAAAAACAATGGATGCCTTCCTCCAGCTCACAGAGCCACCTATTGACAATGCCCTAACCACACCCAAAATAGACACAAAAGCTCCCTGAGGCCAGAGGCAAAGCTTGACTCCCGCTCAACAAAGTCTGTTTGGTGAATGGCCAGTTGGCTGCATCCATTTAGAAAGTTGGCCACCTTCTCTGCAAGCACAGCCTCTCCTGAACACCAGAGAGCTGGAGAGGAAAATGAATACTGGGCTTGCTGCCTAGAAATAATTCCTGTAATCCAAGATCAACATCTCTGATAACATTGGCCTGCCCACCTCCAGGCCACGGCCATGCCTGCCATCTGACAGTCAGCGACACAAGTCCCAGCCCAGAGGCAGTCTGCTCAAGGAAAGTCTGCTGGTACAGTAGCACTGGCCTAGGAAAGGTGCAGAAAGAAGAAGCACACAGGATCTCAGCTACCAAATCCCCACTTCTCACACTGGATTCCAGTTCTCCCAGGCAGTCTCTGCAAAGGCTAAGAAAATGGCCAAGCATGCAAACTCATTAGAAGATGGTGATTCCCAGCTTACTGGGAACACATGTTGCTGATCAAAGAGGAATTAAGTCTTTGAGCAGCTACACAATCACACCAACATTTACTAACTCCCTTTCCCACCTTCTTCAGGGAGTTTTTCTTGATAATCAGTTATACAGAACTCTCCAATTCTGCAATGTTCACCAAAATTGTTACACAAATCACAGATTTCTGGCCCTGGGCCATATCCAGATTAGTATTTTACATATGGATGCCCCCTCCCCTTCATTTCCTATGGAGAAGTGCCAGACCTCTCAGAATCAAAAAACTTGCAGACATGTGATATTAATCTCCCAGTGCTGAACACTACAGACAAACATGGTCCTCTTCAATGTTTTTTTCAAAACTCTTACAATTCTTTGATTACATCAGATGCTAAGCTATTTTTAAAGTTAACACTACAGTTTCTTAAATCAACGGAAAATTTTCACTGCTGTATTTGCAGCAAGAAGCATAGTGCTTAGAATATGACAGATGCTCAAAAATATTTGCTGAGTAAATGGACACTGCAAAAGTCCGTTTGACTATGGAATGAAAGCACACTACACACACACACACACACACACACACACACACACAGAGGATATGAGGGCTTAAAGCATGCATTTAGCCAACAAGCATCTAACAGGTGTTGGCATCCTCTAAGCATGAAAGGCACAGTAGTGAAATGCACTGACAAAATCTCCCAGGAGGTGATGCATTAGTAGGACACAACAGCAGACACTCAGAGTCTAGATCAGGGAGCAAAACCATCCTGAATCTCTAGCCGACTGAGGGCCTCCTGTGCTGGCTGGTAAGCTACTGCCTGCTGGACAATCCCCAAAGCTGCAGTATCCCCAGGGATCCTCTCAGCGTCTTGCCACTCACAAGCCCTCACATATCTGAGTGCTTAAGATGTTTACTGAACTGAGCACTCCAGGCAGAGTATTTCACAGAATACTAGTCAGAAGCCACTAACTAGTCACCACTATCCAGTTTACCATTTCCACATTGCATTCACTCTGTGAAAGCAAACAATACTCAGCTGAGGGCTGGCCTGATAGGTTATGGGTAGACCTGATCGAGTGTCATTAAGACCCCCACTACATAAATACCAGAACCGAAAACTGCTAATGAAAATGCCTCTCCCTCTCCCAATCTGACAGTCACTTCTACAACGGCGGGGTCTTTTTCTTTCTTTAGAGGAAGGGGGTGTTACTGTTTGTATTTTGTTCTGACTAGAGGTGGGAAGTCTGCACCTCAGTGGATCAAAGGTAAAAGCAACTGAGCGAGGAGACTGGTTCACCCCCCTCAGACGTGAGGTGGGAGCTGGTACACCTCTACCCCAAACACATCTGAACCCTCCTTCCATTTCTCAAGAAATCGTCATTTCCACAGATTAAGGAAACTGGTAATGTGCATATGAGCAAAGCAAGTGCAGCAGGACAGAAGTCAATGCCAGGGGCCATTAGGAATGCTTCAGGAAAGGAAGTCCACCAGGGTGGGCCGGCCCTAGCCACACACACGCCTGCCAAAGCAAGCTTCACCCATCACAACACCCACCGCTCAGAAACAATTAAGAAGCAACTGCTCAAGATAGGTTCAGCTTTGCATTTATCTACTTTTAAATCTGTTTGCATCAACCTTCGATGGGTTGCTACAACCTTCGATGGGTTAAATACATCAACCCTTCGTACCCAAACATGATAATCCTCTTAGTTACATAAAAATACTAGGCATGACCAAACCATCAGTGCCACAGTCCGAATGTCTGTGTCCCCGCCAAATTCATGTGTTGAGACCCAGTCCCCAAGATGATAGTATCTTTAAGAAGGAAGCCTTGTGGGAAGTCATTTAAGTCATGAGGGCAGAGCCCTCTGGAATGAGATCAGGGTCCTTATGAAAGAGGCCAGAGTGGTAAAAGGAATTTAAGGAGAAAAATACATTTAGAAAGATACATTCATACATACATATATACAAACACACATAGATGGAGTCCCCAGCGGGAACTTGCCTGTCCCCTTCTGCTATGAGGACACCACTAGAAGGCACTACCTCTAAAGCAGAGTGAGCCCTCACCAGACACCATATCTGCTGGTGCTTCCCAGCCTCCAGAACTATCAGAAATAAATTTCTATTGTTTATAAGCTACCCTGTCTATGGCATTTTTTCACAGCAGCACAAATGGCCTAAAACAATCTTTCTGGGAGCAGAAGAAAGAAAAAAAAAAAAAACCTATTTGTCAAACCCTGCTTAAAACTCTTCACTGACTCTAGCTCTTAAGACGAAGACAAAATCGTGCCCTGGCCCAAGGCCTGCCTCTTCCAAAGGCTATGTCCCCTCCACTCCTAGCTGCCACCGGGCACTCCTTGAGTCCCACATGCAACCAGCACCCCCACCTAAGGGCATCAGCTTATGCCATTTCCTCTCCACTCCCCACCCCACCTCCAGTCAACACCAACTCATCCTTTGTGTCTCAGTTCAAATGTTGCTTCTTCAGGAAAGTCTTTCCTAGCCCTGCCCCACCCATAAACCAGATCAAGATCCTGAACTATACATGCATTGCATATATTTCCTTTCAAACTTCCTAGCACTGGTTGGTGTTTGTTATATTTTATTAACGTCTGTCCCTCCCCTCCCCCCGCCCCGCCACCTACTGAAAGCTCCAGGAGGCCAGGGACTGTTTGTCTTGTCCAGTCGTATCCCCAGTGCCTAAGCACACACAGTGAGTGAATGAGTGGGAAGCTTCTGAGGCCTTCCTAGAACACAAGTCAGTCAACTACAGCCTGGGGTCATTTCCAGCCTCTGCCTATTTCTGTACAATCTACAAGGCAAGAACAGTTTTAACATTTTTATTTTGCTATTTTATTTTTTTGAAACAGGGTCTCCCTCTGTCACCCAGGCTGGGGTACAGTGGAGCAAACACAACTCACTGCAATCTCTACCTCCTGGGATCAAGCAGTCCTCCTGCCTCAGCCTCCCAAGTAGCTGGGACTAAAGACATGTGCCATCATGCCTGGCTATTTGTTTTTTGTTTTGAGACAGAGTTTCGCTCTTGTTGCCCAGGCTGCAGAGCAATGGCGCCACCTCAGCTCACTGCAACCTCCGTCTCCTGGGTTCAAGCAATTCTCCTGCCTCAGCCTCCCAAGCAGCTGGTATTACAGGCAACCACCACCATACCCAGCTAATTTTGTATTTTTAGTAGAGACAGGGTTTCACCATGCTGGTCAGGCTGGTCTTGAACTCCTGACCTCAAGTGATCCACCCGCCTCGGCCTCCCAAAAGTGCTGGGATTACAGGCGTGAGCCACCGCGTTCAGCCATACCTGGCTGGTTTTTTAATTTCTGTAGAGATAGGGTCTCACTTTGTTGCCCAGGCTGGTCTTGGACTATTGGGCTCAAGTGATACTCCCATCTCGGCCTCCCAAAGTGCTAGGATTACAGGAGTGAGCCACTGTGCCCAGCTAACATTTTTAAATGGTTGAAAAAAATCAAAAGATCATTTGCGAAACGTGAAAATTATATGAAATCCAAATTTCAGAGTCCATAACTAAAAGTTAAAACACAGCTATACTTCTATGGTTGTTTCTGTACTACAACAGCATAGTGACAGATATGGCAGAATGCGCAAAACCTAAAATAGTATGTGGCCCTTTACATAAAAGGTTTGCCTCTGCTATGACAGTGTCCTCAGAGTCCTGACCATGGGCATGAAACACATGAGACCCGAAAATACGGAACTGACTGTAAGCTCTCTCCTCTGGGGAAGGGTGAGTCATAACCCCCTTTTGGATTCCTGATGTCTGTTAGACTCAGTGGGCATTCACTGAATGGTTGCCACCTCCACGACATGAGTTCTGGCTGATCACTTCTAAAGGGTCAGGGCTCACACGAAAACCAGTGCTTACTGGATGATTATGTTCTTTTCATTCATTCAACAGATGTCTACCTAGGCACCTTTCCTTAGTCAGTTCAGGCTGTTATAACAAAAACACCACAGACTGAATGGCTTAAACAACAGAAATTTACTCCTCAGTTCTGAAGGCTGGAATGTCCAAAATCAAGGTGCTGGTCCATTCAGTTCCTGGCGGGGGCCCTCTTCCGCCAGGCAAAGGAATGCCTTTTTGCTGTATCCTCATAGGTGGAGAGGGAGATCATCTCTCCAGGGTCTCTTTTTATAAAGGCACTAATCCCATTCATGAAGGCTCCACCCTCATGACTTAATTACCTTCCAAAGGCCCCACCTCTAAATATTAGCACATTGGGAGTTGGCACTTCAACATATGAATTTTTCAGGAGCACAAACACTCGTGTATAGCACGTCTCCTTTGTGCCAGATACTGTTGCGGGAGTTGAGGATACACACAGTCCTTAGGGAGCTTACCCTCTGGTCAGCAGGAAATAGGATGGAGACTCCCCTGCAATGAGGACTGTGTGAGAGGCAGTGGGAGATGGAATGCCACTGTGATATCACAAGCACAATACTGGACTTGCCTTGAAGGAACTTACTAATTCGAAAGCCATGAAAAGTTAAATCCCCATAACTTAAAGAGTTAAATAATGCTTCAAGACTGAGCAGATGCCCTAGGGCAGAACAGCTTAGAAGAACCATACAGCAAAGAAGGCTGGTTCACCACATCTATTTTGTACTGAACACACTATGATTACCCAAGCCAACAAATGTTTGTCATTAAGAGAAATTTCAACACCAGGGAATGTGCGTTCCCACAAAAGTGGGTTAAGAATAGGGGTACACAGCTATTCAGTTACGTGTGGCTCAGAAACCAATACACATGCCCATTTAGCACCAAGCACCTACAGAGGGAGGAATTCATTTGCTGACGGTCTGATGACGCTCTCTTGCTCCAAAGACTGCAGAGATCTGGAAGATCAAGGCTGTTTAAGCTTCACCCTTGGTCAGTCACATGCTCTCCTTCCCCTAAGTGCCTCAGATTCCAGTAAAGCTCCATGAGAAGACTCCAGCACCCCTACACACAGAGAGACGCGCACAGGAAGCATCAGCTTCTGCTAGACCCTTGCAGCAGTTTCCAGACATGTCCAGTAAAAGGTACTAGGTATCCTGGTAAAGAACTGGGCAGTAAAATGTTCCCTTGTGATACTCACTATCCAAAAACGACAGATATCTAATGCAATAAAAGGAAAGACTACTGCTACACCTTATCTGATCCACAACAAAGTCAAAAAAAAGTAGACTTGTCAGAACAGACAATACAATTAGATCCTCCACATTTTAGACATTCACTGTTCCTGGAGCCTCTACTTTCAGAGAGGGACTGAGTCTAGCTTCATGATGTTGGCAAAATCACATCCCCTCTCTAGCCTCTATTACCTCATAAAGCACTAGATCAAATCCCTAAGTTTGGGAATAGAGGAGTTTACCAAGAAATTCCTAAATCAGCTTTCATTAAGACTTACATAGAAAAACATTTTGAAAAAGCCCAACAAAACCACAGCTTCTCCAGAGAAGGCTGAAAGATGCTTTTAAATTAAAAAAACATATGATAATAGAATAAGAAAATTGCTGATTTTCTTTACTTTTAACCCTCTGTGATAAGAAATGGTATTTGTAAAATTATACACAACTAGCTGAAGTCTGAGCAGCACTAAATCCTAACTTAAAATCCTTAGAAATCAGGGTCTCCTCTATAGCTGGGCAGCCCTGAAGTGAAACATTAAGGCTTAAGGGGATCAGTTTTTGCATCTGAAAGACAAAAAGGAAGATAAATTGGTAATTTCCATACTTAACACCATAAAGTTTTTACTCCTACAGCTCAAAAGAAATAACTGTACAATGAAATTTAACTTTCTTAAAACACACCCCTGGCCGGGCACAGTGGCTCACATCTGTAACCCCTGCACTTTGAGAGGCAGAGGCAGGTGGATCACAAGGTCAGAAGTTTAAGACCAGTCTGGTCAATATGGTGAAACCCCATCTCTACCAAAAATACAAAAATTAGCTGGGCGTGGTGGCGCACGCCTATAGTTCCAGCTGCTCGGGAGGCTGAGGCAGGAGAACTGCTTGAATCCGGAGCCAGAGGTTGCAGTTAGCAGACTGTACCACTGCACTCCAGCCTGGGCAACAAAGTAAGACTCCGTCTAAAAAAAAGGGGGGGGGGCAGGGTTTTAGAGTAGGGGTGTTTGTTTGTTTGTTTTCTGAGATGGAGTCTCACTCTGTCGCTCAGGCTGGAGTGCAGTGGTGTGATCTCGGCTCACTGCAACTTCCACCTCCCGGGTTCATGCGATTCTCCTGCCTCAGCCTCGCGAACGGCTGGGACTATAGACGTGTGCCACTATGCCCAGCCAATTTTTGTATTTTTAGTAGAGACAGGGTTTCACCATATTGGCCAGGCTGGTCTCGAACTCCTGACCTCAAGTGATCCACTCGCCTCGGCCTCCCAAAGTGCTGGGATTACAGGCATGAGCCACCGCGCCCGGCCTTCTCCTCCCTTCTTCCAGAAAGCCTTGCCTGGTTTCCATTCCCATTGTTGTATATAGCTAACACTTGGTACTATCTTACTCTGTGACCAATTTAATTTTACATGTCAAAATACTCCTCCATTGTAAGTAACCCAAAGGAAAACGTATTTCCTTTCTTTAAAAAAAGAAATATTCTGAACCTACAAAAAGATGGATAGCATAACATGACAAACAATGACCCAGTCCAAGAAATAAAACACTGCAAAACAACAGGAGAAGCCCTGAGGCACCCATTCCCAATCACATCCTCCCTCTTCCCATCAGAGGCAACCACCACCTGGAAACCAGGGCTCATCAGCCCCATGAAGCTATTCTCCTCGCAAAAGAGCATACATCCTTATGATCTGTAGTACTGTTTCACATGATCTTCCTAACCTTTCTATAAGTGGTATCATTCTGAACACAATCAGTCTGTAACTTACTTCTTGTTCAATTTTATTGTTTGTGAGAGTAATCCACGTTGACACCTATAGCTCTAGTTCCTTTGTTTACTACTGCATAATATTCCATTACATGAATACACTACATATTTGGCCAAAGACACAGCTTGATATTTCATATGCCATGTAGTGCCTACTATTTTCCATACCACTACGGAAAATGTGCCAGCCATTTTCCATAACATTCTCCAGAATCCTCAGAGCCACCTAATGAGGAAGGTATGATTCCCACTAGACCAAAGAGGAAACTGGAGCAGAGAAGTGGTGTAATTTGTCCAATATGTGTGAGCAGCAGACTCCTGCTTCAAGTTCAAGTCCATCCAAATTTAAAGCCACACTTCTGACAATGCATGCACCTTGTAACCCTGCTTATGTAGATTCAGATTATTTTTTATTTATTTATTTACTTTTGAGACGGAGTCTGCTCTGTCACCCAGTCTGGAGTGCAGTGGTGCAATCTCTGCTCACTGCAAGCTCCGCCTCACGGGTTCACGCCATTCTCTTGCCTCAGCCTCTCGAGTAGCTGTGACTACAGGTGCCCGCCACCACACCCGGCTAATTTTTTGTATATTTAATAGAGATGGGGTGTCACCATGTTAGCCAGGTCTCAATCTCCTGACCTTGTGATCCTCCCACCTCGGCCTCCCAAAGTGCTGGGATTACAGGAGATTCAGATTATTTTAATGAAAAAAAAAACTGATAGAGGGCTCTACAGTCATCTGGGAAAAATGTGAAACATGATGCTCTAGTTTCTTTAACAAACATTCCACAGGAAATTAATTCGACACAGGGACAGCCCGTATGCACACTGAGGAAGAGCCTCTGCCTTTGGCAAAGGTCTCCCACTAGGGTCATTCCCAAGATTATACAGGCACTCTCTAAGTAATCCTGAGTAGGACTGCAACCCGAGTTGGTTTTCTTTGGGGAACAGGCTGTCTGCACACACTTACAGACAGGACAGGGGAGCCCAAGAGAACATGGGAATCAGATCCTACTTGAACTGGCAAAAGCTGAATCAACAAAGCTCTAAGAACATCTCCAGGGAGCAGCTCCAGCTGTTAGCAGCTCTGGGGTCTGAGGAACAGTCCTCAGCTTATAAGGCCAGGCGCTTGCCTACTCTGTTCTCCACGCGGCCAACTCTGAGAGCGCTTTCATACATCCCAGCCCAACCCTGTTGTCCTGGAGAAAGCCCAACTTGGGAATAGGTAAGAGTGAGAGTGAGGGTGGAGACTCATAGGAACTAGGCAGGCAGCAAAGCCTGGAGAAAGGATACCCAGCTCCAGGCCTGGGCCCAGATCCCTCCAGGTGCTCAAAGCAGGTAGGCTCCTAGGAGGTGAGAGTCTAGTCCCCCAGGACTCCCAAGGACAGGGGAGGCCTTTCAGCACCAGGACTCCTGACTCTACTCTCCTGCTTCTACACTGTATCTCTCATTGTGTCTGTCCACTGGAGAATTAAAGGAGCCTCAAAGGAGCAAGTCATAACTGGCTGAAGCGACCCCCTCCCACCTCTCCTGGACAAAGCAAGGAGCAAGAAAACAGGCTCTGCCACCTACTTGTTGTGTCACCTTAGCTGAAGCATTCCTGTCCACTCTGGAGGGAAATGTAGTGGACTGTCTCTAAGGGCCCTGCCATCTCTGACTCTTTCTGTCTACAGTGCTGAATGCACTCTGGCTCACGCCTGGCATCCCAGCACTTTGGGAAGCTGGATGGGGAGGATGGTTTCAGCCCAGGAGTTCGAGACTAGCCCGGGCAACATAGTAAGACCGCGTTTCTTAAAAAAAAAAAAAAAGAAAAAATTAATTAGCCAGGCGTGGGGGCCTGCGCCTGTGGTCCCTGCTACTTGGGAGGCTGAGGTGGGAGGATCGCTTGAGCCCAGGCATAGAGGCTGCAGTGAGCCGAGATCGCACCCCTGCACTCTAGCCTGGACAACAGAACGAGATCCTGTCTCAAAAAGAATAAACAAATAAATAAAAGCACTAACATTTACTAAGCAGTTTAGAGTATAATTCATTTAATCCCAACACCCCATGAGGTTGATACTACTGCTACCCCATTTTACAGAGGAGGCCGCTGCAGCACAGAGCGGTTCACTGAGGTACCAAGGTTATAGGCAGAGTTCTTTCTTTTTTCATTTGAGACAGAGTCGCTCTGTCCCCCAGGCTGGAGTGCAGTGGCGCATCTCGGCTCACTGCAAGCTCCGCCTCCCGGGTTCACGCCATTCTCCCGCCTCAGTCGCCCAAGTAGCTGGGACTACAGGCGGCCGCCACCACGCCCGGCTAATTTTTTGTATTTTTAGTAGAGACGGGGTTTCACCGTGTTAGCCAGGATGGTCTCGATCTCCTGACCTCGTGATCCACCCGCCTCGGCCTCCCAAAGTGCTGGGATTACAGACGTGAGCCACAGCGCCCCGCCAGCAGAGTTCTAAAGGAGGCCGGGAGGGTAGAAGCCTACGCTTACAGGCCTGGGAAGGCTGCACGGGACATCCACGGGATGGTGGGGGTCGGGAGACACCAGAGAGGGGCCCGAGGTTAGGCGCAGAGGGGATAATGGGTTAAGGTGTCTGAGGAAGGAGGTGGGGCTGGGTAGCCCCAGCCAGACTGGCCGAAGCCCAGGTAGAGGGGTGAAGATAGGAATGAGGGCGGGATGTGGAGAAGCAGGGAAAGGCAGGCCGACGTGGACAGGGGCGAGGAGGCCTTGGAGGAAGGAGGGTGGATGGCGCAAGCCCGTGGTCGAGGCAGGGGGCGCCTGCGGAAGCGCGAGGGCGGCTTTGGGGCGCGCGGTCCCACCTTGAGCACCGTGACGGCTCCTGCGCTGTGCACCTGGAAGTGCGCGGGCGGCTCCGCGCCCGGCTCCGCCGCCTCGTCGGGGCCCTGGTAGCTGAAGCAGGCGTCCGCGATGTCCAGGTGGCCGAGGGGCAGCGCGTCCTGCGGACTCTTGAAATAGTAGAGGTAGCAGCGGCGCGCGTCGAACACGAACCAGCGGCTGCGGTAGCCGCGCAGCGGGCCTTTGCCCGACAGCTTCTGCAGATAGCCGCACAGCCGCGCTGGCTCCCGCGCGGGACCCGCCCCGGGCTCCGCTGCCGCCCCCTGAGCCGCGCCCTCGCCGCCGCCGCCCTCCTCCGCCCGGGATCCAGCCCCCGGCATAGCTACAGCGCGCCAACAGTAGGAGCCCGCGCCCGCGCCCCGCGCCTTGGCGCCACCGCCGCTGCGCCCCCTACCCCTCCGCGCCGCCCCATCGCTCCGCAAGGCCCGCGGGTGCGCAAAGCAGCCTGGGACTTGTAGTCCCGCCCCCGCCCGCCCGCCAGCCTTTGCCTCCGCAGCCCCCGGAAACAGGGTCCTGCGTCCAGCATCCCTGCGAGTCGGTTGCCTTCGTGCTACCTGTGCTCCAAGTCCTCGCCCTGCGGGGTGAAGCAATGGTCTATTTCTTTACGGCAGTGTAAGTACATGGGAGTGTGCATCTCTCAAAACCCAACGGAGTGTCCACTTAAAACTGCATTTCACACTCTGTACCTTTTTCTAAAACTTGATTTTAAATCTCCCTCCTGCCAGAGTCTCAAGCTAATATTGTAAAAATGAGACAGCCTATTGCCTGGTGCTGAGTGGGTGCTCAGTAAATATTTGCAGAATTCATGAAAGCCAAAGCGTTTCCTGCCTCTCCAGACCTCAGTTCGTTCATTGAATTCAACATATATTTATTGAGCGCCTTCTGAATGCCAGGTACAGTTCTGTATGCCAGGCCCTGGCGGATATAGCAGTGAACAAACCAATCATTCTCCTGCCCTCCTGAAGATTATATTCTAGTAAGGCAAGGAGGTGATACACAAGAAAGCAGATAAAAGTAATGTGTGCTACGTTGTATAAATGCCGTGATGACATGTAAATATTATCACTTAAAATAGCACCTAGTATTTATCAGTGCTTTATAGATTAACTTATTTGAACACTCACAACCTGAGAAGGCAAATCTATTGCTTTGTAATAAAGCAAAGAGAAAGAATGAATAAGACTAAGTATTTGCTAGCAAAACAGGGTGACTATAGTCAAAAATAATATAATTGTACGTTTAAAAATAACCAAAAGAGTATATAATACAGGCACCGTGGTTCATGCCTGTAATCCCAGCAGTTTGGGAGGCCGAGGTGGGCGGATCACCTGAGGTTGGGAGTTCAAGACCAGCCTGACCAACATGAAGAAACCCCGTCCCTACTAAAAATACAAAATTAGCCGGGCATGGTGGCCCATGCCTGTAATCCCAGCTACTTGGGAGGCTGAGGCAGGAGAATCTCTTGAATCCAGGAGGCGGAGGTTGCAGTGAGCCAATATCATACCATTGCACTCCAGCCTGGGCAACAAGAGCGAAACTCTGTCTAAAAAGAAAAAAAAAAGTATAATTGGATTGTTTGTAACACAAAGGATAAATGCTTGAGGTGATGGATAACTTACTTACCCTGATATGATTATTATGCCTTGCATGCCTGTGTTAAAATATCTCATGTAATCCATAAATATAAACACCTATTCCCACAAGAATAAAAAATAAAATAAATAAAAAGCAAAGTGAGAGGATGAGGTGAGGGGGCAGGTAGCAGGCTGCTCCCCCAGGACAGGCAAGGAGGCTGGTCTGATCCTGTGACGCGGAGCACAGACCTAGATGATGGGAGGGACAGGGGCAACCAGAAATATGGGTGAAGCATTCCAGGGAGAGAGAATAGTGAATACAAGAGCTCACTTTATTCAAAGGAAAAAGGAAGTGTATAGCTACATTTGCGAAGGTCCAAACCAAATATCTCACCCTTATAGATTTGCGTGTTTTATACAGACACACTGAAAGACCCGGGAGGAAAACTGACCTTTCTGAGCTAGACAGGGACACAAATTATACTGCCTGTTTAGAGCCACCCAGGTAGGAAGGGCAGGCTCTGGGTCCTTACCCAGCCCACCGACTCTCTGCAGGCCCTACAGTGGCACCACACAAGTGTTCCTTTCCTGGGGCCTGTCAGAGGTCTGGCTGGGGTGGCCACAGCAAGGGTGCTCCCACCTTAGCCCTCTCCACCTGTCTTTGAGCACGGTCAGCACAGTGTTAAGGACTGGACTCTGACTTCCCACTGACCGGATGTGTCTCATAACTCTGCCACTTACCAGAGGCATGACCTTGGGCAAGTGATTTAACCTCTCTGGGCCTCAGTCTCTTCATTTATAAAATGGGGTTGATAAATACAAGTAGCTATCTCATGCTGTTGTTATTGGAAGGGTTATGTGAGAAATGCATATGAAAGTGCTTAGCATGGTGCCTCACACAGAGTAAGCACTCAGCACGTATCAGCTGTTATTATTATCATCATACAGTTAACACCAATGTCTTCCTCATTAGTCAGCAGATTCGGAGAGGAGGAATCCAACAGTCAGACGGGGCCCAGACAAGGAAGGCCAGAGACTGCGGTGCTGCAGGAATGGAGTGGGCTGCTCTCAGGAGTGAGGGGTCCAAGTTCAATTTGGGCTTCACCATGTATGTAAAAGGGGCTGTGACTAATTGGCTTGTGGGGTAGGCAGTCATGGTGGGGTCTGATCTTGAAATACTGTGGGAAAGGGAAGAGCTGGGAGAACCAGGTCTGTATTGCTGTAGTATGGGGAGGCAACGGGACAGGGGAGGGTGTAGCCCATCTCTTCTAGCTCTATCAGTAAGTTATGAGGAAGTGGGGGTGACATGACCTGTGGTCCCAGAGGACAGTACCAAGATCCGTGAGGTGTCTTATGGGGACCAATGTTTGCTAGGCCCAAGAAAGGAGGCACGAGCCCCGCTCCTGTACTGAGAGTCTGGGCTGGCTGGCCAGGGCTAGGCAGATGGAACGGGACAAGGGTGCTGTTTTAAGTGGTAATCATTTACATGTCATCACGGCATTTATACAACATAGCACGCATTACTTTTATCTGCTTTCTTGTGTGTCACCTCCCTGCCTTACTAGAGTATAATCTCCACGAGGGCAGGAGAATAATTGGTTTATTCAATGCTGTATCTGCCAGGGCCTGGCATACAGAACCGTACCTGCTGTCTGTGCCCCTCAATGGGCAAGCTAGACTTCAGCCTGGATCCCCTACACCTGAGCCCCTAGTCCTTCCCTGGTCACCCAGCACAGACGAGCTGGGGCCATTTTAAAGTGCTTGCAGGGCTGGGCGTGGTGGCTCACGCCTGTAATCCCAGTACTTTGGGAGGCCAAGGAGGGCAGATCACAAGGTCAGGAGTTTGAGACCAGCCTGGCCAACATGTTGAAACCCAATCTCTACTAAAAATAGGAAAATTAGCTAGGTGCGGTGGCAGGCACCTGTAATCCCGGCTACTCGGGAGGCCGAGGCAGGAGAATCGCTTGAGTCTGGGAGGAGGAGGTTGCAGTGAACCAAGATCGTGCCCCTGCACTCCAGCCTGGCAACAGAGGGAGGCTCTGTCTCAAAAATAAATAAATAAATAAAAATAAATAAAATGCTTGTAGGCCACTGCTCTCTTCCTTCCGGAGGCCACACCTTACATCATATCAAATATATTAAAATACCCTACATCCCGTAGTAAACATACACATAATTTTTGCTATAAAAATGTTTTCAGGAATATCCATAATTGTGCTCTTGATATTATCTAATTATGAGTTTTCATTTTGATTTTTAATTGGCTGATTTCTGGGCAATCATCACATCTATGTGGGAATTTTGGCCAAGTGAGAGAAACCTAACCTAGAAATTATTCTCAAATGTAATGACCCTTTTTTTTTTTTTTTTTTTTGAGATGGGTCTCATTGTGTCACACAGGCTGGAGTGCGGTGACGCTACCTCGGCTCACTGTAACCTCCCCCTCCTGGGCTCAAGCTATCCTCCCACTTCAGCCTCCTAAGTAGCTGGAACCACAGCGCAGCACCATAGTCAGCTAATTTTTGTATTTTTTGTAGAGATAGGTCTTTGCCATGTTGCCCAGGCTGGTCTCAAACTCCTGGTCTCAAGTGATCCTCCCACCTTGGCCTCCCAGAGTGCTGGGATTAAGGCATGACCCATGGTGCCCAGCTCTGTTATGACATTTTTATGATGGCTATAAAGGTGACATGTTACGTGTGTAGATATTTAATTAGATGTTCATTAATTCTAATTTTGCTGTTTTTCTTGGGTTTTAGAGCCGATACATTTTTCTTAGGCCACAAACATTTCACAGGCCCCTCAAGCTGCCAGGCCCAGGCACTGAGCCTTTTAGTATACTAGGGGCCTGGCCCCTGCCTCGGTCTCACCAGGTTCAGAATATGGCCCTCTGAGGAGCCTGCACAGACACAGGCCTGAGTCCCCAGTGAGAATTGTAAAGTGTGGAAGCCTCAAGGCCAACAGCAATGTCTCAGGAGGGTCCCCTGGAGGGCCCTGAGTCTCTGTCTACCCGGCCAGGCTTGGGAAGTGGCCCAAGCCTTCCAAGGATCCCTAGAGCCTCCAGAATCAATCCGAAAACCCTCTTGACTCTCTAGACCTCCCCCAGGCCCCTCTTCCCCACTGACTCTCTCAAGGCCCTGCTGGAATGCTTTTTATTTCATGAACAAACCCTTCTCCCCTCATTCCTAGGGCCATGAGCTGAGGAGAACTAGGCAATGGGGCTTTATCTCATCTCTCTTAGTACCTCCATTTTCAATTTGGACAATGTTTATAGTTTATGTAAATAAATATAGCTTCAGTTCTTCCCAAGGGCCGCCTCCATGGAAATGTTGGGGTTGTCTCTGGTGGTTCCTAGTTCCCTAGAACCTTTGTAAATGATTTGTTGACTTTCGCAGTTCCTGAGGTCTCTTATATTAAACAGCAATGTCCTGTGGTCAGGGCCAGCTTTGTACAGCCTGTGTACCTCCCCTGCATCTAGTACAGGCATGAGAGGTGTTGAAGGGTCTGCCCTGCATGCCCATGTAAGCCCCTGCTTCCTTGAGCCTTCCAGGAACCCAGTGACCAGAAGGAAGCAGCCACCCAGGAGGAAGTAGCCGGTGTTTATTGAAAAGGGGAAATTTGGGCAGTAAACTTGCTCCTACATGGCCAGCCTCTGGGAAAACCCTAGGGGAATACAGAGCCAGAGACTCATCCTAGGTCAGTCTCCCCAGAGTTGATAGCATGTGCCCAGAGGCCTCTGAAGAAGCACTCACTGCACACTGCCTTTGTAACTGCCAGACCCCAGGGAGACGGAGCTGGCCGAGATGCTGACCTCCCATTGGAGGAGTGCACAGATCTGCAGGAGGCCCAGAGAGGAAAACAGCCTTATCACCTGTATGCTGTGTGCCCCCGGGCATGTCCCCGCCCTCTCTGGGCTGCAGTTTTCCACCTGCACAGCAAGGAGATGGATGGCTAAGTGATCTCCAAAGGCCTGCCCCTGCCTGCTCTGAAACGCAACAGTGGCGTGAGACACAGCTGTGAGGGCCTGCAGTCATTCTTCCCACAACTCTGCAGGCCGGTGGAGGCTGTGCTCTTTTCAGTCCCCATGCTCAAAGCCCTCTGGATTGTTGCAGCCATCACAACCAAGCTGCCCCCTCCCCTCAGGGCTCCACTCCATCTACAGGCTTGGCTGCCCACTGCAGTTGGTGCAAGCATGACCCCTTTGAGGTGACACTTTTGCATCATATGACCCTGGGCCCTGATGGAGAAGCAGTCCTAATCACCACCCCCATCCAGGGCACAAATGGAGGCCTGTGTCCCTGAGGTAGAAGCAGAGATGGCTCTGTTCCTTGGGGGTTGGACAATGCTATCCTGGTAGGGCCTTGTGAAGGAAGTTGGCCTGATGAGGAGTGGGTGGGGTGGGTGAAGAAGGTTGGGGGACTGGAGCTGTGAATGGGCCGAGCATTGGAGGGCTAGGGGCAGGCCAGAGAAGAGCAAGGCCAACCTCAGAGCAGATGATGCTTTGACCAGAGCACACAGCTGCCACAGGGAGACCCCAGACCAGCGAGTGGGCTTTCCAGGTATATCCGCAAAGCTCTGAAAGGGGGCACCCTGCACCAAGCCTACTGCACTGGTGGGAAGTTGTTGGGGGGACTGGGGCAGTGGTAGAGTAGCAGGGGAGTGGTTTTGAAATAAAGAAGGGGGCTGGGCCTGATGGCTTACACCTGTAATCCTAGTACTTTGGGAGGCTGAAGCAGGTGGATCACTTGAGCTCAGGAGTGCGAGACCAGCCTGGGCAACATGGCAAAACCCCATCTCTACCAAAAAATTAGCTGGGCATAGTGGTATATGCCTATAGTCCCAGCTACTTGGGGGTCTGAGGCAGGAAGATTGCTTGAGCCCAGGAAGTCAAGGCTGCAGCAAGCTGAGATTGCACCACTGCACTCCAGCATGGGTGACAAAGTGAGACCCTGTCTCTAAATAAATAAGTAAATAAATAAATAAATAAATAAATAAGGAGCGGTGGGAGCTTGGGCCAATCTCCCAGCCTCTCTGTGCCTCAGCTTCCTCAAATGTACAATGGGGCATAATAACATCTACCCCCAGAGCTGCTAGGGACTTAAATGAGCCAGTAAATGCAAAACACTCGATACAGTCCCTGATGTACAACAAGTCTCAGTTTGGTAACTAATTCATTTAACAACCCTGGCCCCTGCTCTTTGCCTCTGGCTGGTGATGGGTGGTGCTGAGAACTCACCACAGGACTAGGCCTGGCCCCCACTGCAGGAAACTCTCAGTTTTGTCAAGTGGGAGAGCCTCAGAGAGAACAGCCCCAGCAAAGGAGCCCAAGGCTCTCAGACCCTCCTGAACCGTGGACTCTGGCTTCCAGTAGGCCTCATTTCCCTACCAAATTGTCAAGCAAATCTGCATACCTCCTGGCTCTTTTTCTGAGAGGGAACAAATCTGAGGTGCTGGCCAGTCTCCCAGCCCTGGGGCCAGGGTACTGAGGCTCGGACTGATAGAGGCCTGGGTGTCTCTGGGAGCTGATAGAGGATAGAGGGTTGGCAGGGGCTCGGTGCCAGGCAGTCAAAGCCAGCATGGGAGTTAGGGAGAGTCACACTGCCCCAGGAGCAGGGGAGCACTGGACCCTGAGGAGGCAATGAGCTGCAGCTGCAGAGGCCCTGTGTCCTTCCTGTTACCGCCCTGTTCCCAGGGCCTGGCACCCAGCCCAGCACAGCATAGTCCCCTCTACCTTCACCTTCCTGCTTCCTAGAGGCCCTCAGGCTCTCCCCTTCCCAGTGCCCCCATCACTCAGGCAAATCTGATCTTGGACACTTCCACCCTTCCCACACAAGCAACAGGGACTAAAACCCACTTTGAGATCAAGCATTTTAACTGAAAGCCTAAAGAGATGCTGTTCTTATGGTGGAAGTTCAGGCATCCTTCTGGTTGGGCAAAGGGGTCTACGAAAGGAGTTTAGAGTGTACTTATGTGAGCAAAGCAATGAATAGGGAAGCAGGAAGAAGGCAGTCAGGATACATGATGATGACAGGCACAGAAAAGACCCAGAAGAAATAGATACTGGAGTGGGAGGAATGTTTTTAAATGTGTTTCTTATTTGGAAGTTTGAATACATTGACTATTGATTTTGAATTAATGCATTTTTAAAGTATTTAAAGAGTTTGGGTAGCAGGGAAAATGGCTGGAGCAATGGCATGGGCGGAGGATGCAGCATGTATGGGGGAGGAGGATGGGGTACCAGGTTCTCGTCTTGGCCCTGCCATGGACTTACTCCTTGTCTTGGACAGACCATTTCCATTCTTGAGTTTCAGTGTCCCTGTCTTTATAACGGGAAAAAATGGGGACAGTAATACTACCTTGTATACCTGCTATAAAGATGAAAGGAAATCATATATGTGTGTATGTGAAGTACTTGGCACATGGTAAGGGCTCAAAATCATTAGGAATCTACAGAGGACCTCCGTTTTCCCAGCTGTAAAGAGAGGGGAAGGGAGACAGGGTTAATTAAGAGACAAGCCCAGGGGCCCCAGCTGCCCAAGCAGCTAGGTGTACCAGGTCTCTGCAACTGGGCCCCACAGTGGCCATCTGGCCTCCAAAAGGCTGTAGAACGAGAGTTCTCAAAATCGTGGTCCTTAGTCCCTTGTCTTCCCTATGGTCCCTAAACTGATCCCAAAACTTGTCCCTTCTCCAGCTGTCATGAGCAAACAGTAAGCAACTCTGAAGAATTTCATTTTTACATGGGACTCAGAAATACTCACTAGTGAGGCCGGATTATCTATAGCGAAATTAACTTGTGTCTTGTTCTTGCTGCTGAAACTGAGAAGTACACTGACAAAGCAGCCTCTTTGATCTAAGGGGTGGTTTTCCGCTCTGGGCTGTCAGGAGCAGAGACTAGAGGCCCAGAGCACCCCAGATGGGTGCTTTATGGCTCAGATGAGGCTGGCAATGTTTTTAAGGCCATGGTAGGTCCAGGGCACTCTCACCTTTGGAGTCCCCATCTCACTACTATCAAATATATATAATTTTAAATGGCGTGGCCACATTTTACAAAAAAAAAAAAAAATATGTCTTTTGCTTTAAGCTTTTTGGAAAGGATAATTCTTATGAATTTGCTTCTGAAATGATTTGGCCTTGAGGAATTCATTTCATTTACAATTGGTAATGATTTCTTGGCAGTTTTCTTGCATACTTGGGGATTTTTGTGAGCTAAGATAATCTGGCCTCCAAACCATTTTCAGATGTGATGAAACCTTTATGAATGCTAAATGAAGCTGATGCAATATTACATAGTATAGACATTTACTTATCCATTTATTCATTGTGATTTTGCATTTTTCTCCTTTTGAATTTTGGAGCCAATACTGGTTGTTTGTTTGTTTCTTCCAGATCTTAGATCTTTTTATAGGCCCTTGGAAAGTTCCCAGTACCTGGACATTGTCCTATGGATAAAATAGAACAGCCTGTGTTGGGTGGGAGAAGGGCTGAGGGGGACCTCTCTGGACACTGCCCTCCCCAACCAGCAGCCATGTTGGAAAGATGGCAAGAGGAAGTCACTCAGTGGCTTTGAGGGGCCAAAAGCATCACAATAACATTGGTGACTTTTCTGGACCAGCAATAGCCCTCTCCCCTGGTTTTTCTTGCATGCTGGGGGCCTCAAAATGACTGAACTTGAAAATATTATTCATCCATGTATTCAATATTTACTGAGCCATACATCAATACAACCCTTAAAGAAAGCAATTTGGCATCATCTGTTAAAATGACAACTGCAAATACCCTTTGATTCAGCGATTCCACTTTTGAGAATGTGTTTCATGGATGTATTTATTCTTACACTTAATCAAATCCATATAAGGTTATCCATTGCTGCATTTTCAGGAATTAAAAAAAATGGAAACAACTCAAATGATCATCAATAGAGGACTGCTTACAAAAATTATGATGTATTCATACAATGGAATAATATGCAGCTGTGAAAATAAGAATGGCACCCCTCTCTTTAGTCTTATGGAAGGAGTGCCAAGATATACTGTTGAATTTTTTTACAAGGCAAGGTGCAGAATACTGTATAGTACTCTACCTTTTATGTAAGAAGGTGAGGAAAATAAGAATATACATACTTGGCTGGGCACAGTAGCTCATGCCTATAATCCCAATAACTTTAGTATCAGATACTCAAGAGGCTGAGGTGTGGGAGGATTGCTTGAGCCCAGGAAGTTGAGGGTGCAGTGAACTGTGGTTGCACCACTGCACTCCAGCCTGGCCAACAGAGCAAGGCTCTGTCAGAAAAGGAAAGGAAAGGAAAGAGAAGAAAGAAAGGGAAGGGAAGGGGAGGGGAGGGGAG
>NW_016830244.1:105341-148693 GCF_001698545.2 Rhinopithecus bieti
ATTTTTTTTTTTTTTTTTTTTTGGCATGGTCTTGCTCTGTTGCCCAGACTGGAGTGCGGTGGCACAATCATTGCTCACTGCAGCCTCAACCTCCCAGGCAATCCTCCCACCCTAGCCTCCTAAGTAGCTGGAACCACAGGTGTACACCACCATGCCTGGCTAATTTCTTTATTTTTATTTTATTTTATGTATGTATTTATTTATTTATTTCAGAAGGAGTCTCGCTCTGTTGCCCAGGCTGGAGTGCAGTGGCGCTATCTTGGCTCACTGCAAGCTCTGCCTCCCGGGTTCACGCCATTCTCCTGCCTCAGCCTCCCAAGTAGCTGGGACTACAGGTGCCTGCCATCATGCCCGGCTAATTTTTTGTATTTTTAGTAGAGACCGGGTTTCACCATGTTAGCCAGGATCGTCTCAATCTCCTGACATCGTGATCTGCCCACCTTGGCCTCCCAAAGTGGTAGGATTACAGGCGTGAGCCACCATGCCCGGCTGTTTTTATTTTTTTAGTAGACATGGGGCCTTGCTATGTTTCCCAGGGTGGCCTCAAACTCCTGAGCTCAAGCAATCCTCCTGCCTTGGCCTCCCAAAGTGCTGGGATTATGGGCGTGAGCCATCACGCCCAGCCCCCTTTCCCATGTTAAAGAGTTCCAGGCCTCATTAGCCCAGGCCTGGGATTTCCGTTCTAATGCCGTTATATCCCTGGCTTATGTTTGTGACAGGGAAGACCAATTAGCAAGTATGCAAATGATGGTTCTCTTAGGATGTCCCCTGGCAAAGAGTTGACTCCTCCAGTGTCAAGGTGGGAATTAATGGTTTATAAAAGTGATGTTCCCAGTAGTAGGCCCTCCAAGAACGCTTACTATGTGCCTATGTGCTTGTCCTTGTGAGAAAAGCACTATCTGTAGTATTTCACCCCATCCCCGGGTGAGCTCAGTATGATTACCCTTTTCACGGATGTGGAAAGTGTGGCTGAGAGATGAGAAAGAGCTCAGGAGATCGAGACCATCCTGGCTAACACAGTGAAACCCCATCTCTACTAAAAATACAAAAAATTAGCTGGGCGTGGTGGCACGCGCCTGTAGTCCCAGCTACTCAGGAAGTTGAGGCAGGAGAATCACTTGAACCTGGAAGGCAGAGGTTGCAGTGAACCGAGATCGTGCCACTGCATTCCAGCCTGGGCGACAGAGCGAGACTCTGTCTCTAAATAAATAAATGAATAAATAAATAAGTAAATAAAAGAGATGAGAAAGAGCTGCCCAGGTTGAGGTCACAGGTTTGCCTCATGCCCTTGCCTGTTCTCTAAACTATAAGCCTCACACACACCCTCACAGGCATTTTTATCTTGATTTCAGATAACCCATGATGACGTTGTAATAATAATAATAATAATAATAATAATAATAATAATTATCAACAGGAGTGGACCTTCTGTATTTCAGAATCTTGCATCACCACCACCACCACCACCACCACCACCACCACCACCATCATCATCATCGAATTAATAGCTAATCCTAGTCACTATGTTATTCCACACACTATTCTAAGGATTTAACTCATCTGACCTTCCTAACAGCAGGACAAGTTAGATCGTTTGATTAAGGTCACATAGCTAGTAAGCTGGAATTTGAACCAAGGAAATCTGGCTGTAACACCCTCATTTTTTAAAACTTTTTTATTGAAGTAGAACATAGACATCGAAAAATGTGTAAACCATGAGTGCAGAGCCAGTGAATCTTCAAACTGTAAGCACTCTCACTCAACTCACTCAATCCACACTCACCCAACCCACCAACCAGAACAAGAAATAGAACACTGTCGGCCGGGCGCGGTGGCTCAAGCCTGTAATCCCAGCACTTTGGGAAGCCGAGAGGGGCGGATCACGAGGTCAGGAGATGGAGACCATCCTGGCTAACACGGTGAAACTCCGTCTCTACTAAAAAATACAAAAAACTAGCCGGGCGAGGTGGCGGGCGCCTGTCGTCCCAGCTACTCGGGAGGCTGAGGCAGGAGAATGGCGTAAACCCGGGAGGCGGAGCTTGCAGTGAGCTGAGATCCGGCCACTGCGCTCCAGCCTGGGCGACAGAGCAAGACTCCGTCTCAAAAAAAGAAAAAAACAAATAGAACACTGTCAGCACCAGCAGCTTTTCGCTCCCCACCCAGTCCCCAAGGTAACCACTATCTTAACTTCTATTGCTATTGGATTAGTTCTGCCTTTTTCTTTTTTTTTTCTTGTTTTTATTTATTTATTTACTTATTTATTTTTGAGACAGAGTCTTGCTCTGTTGCCCAGACTGGAGTGCAGTGGCGCGGTCTCGGCTCACTGCAAGCTCCGCCCCCCAGGTTCACGCCATTCTCCCACCTCAACCTCCCAAGTAGCTGGGACTACAGGTGCCCACCAGCACGCCTGGCTAATTTTTTGTATTTGTAGTACAGACGGGTTTTCACTGTGTTAGCCAGGATGGTCTCAATCTCCTGACCTCATGATCCACCCACCTCAGCCTCCCAAAGTGCTGGGATTACAGGCGTGGCCACTGCGCCCAGTTGCCTTTTCTTTTAGAAAAGGTCTTGCTATGTTGCCCAGGCTGGCCATGAACTCCTGTCCTCAAGTGATCCTCTCAGCTTGCCCTCCTAAAGTGCTGGTATTACAGGTCTGGCCTCAAGGAAAAATGAAACCAAGCGTCTCTTACTGTGGAATGGAGTTAGACAGAGATAGTTATGTATCAAGTGCTTTAAGCAGAGGAAATGACAACAAATCACTTTAGTCATACTGTATCAGTACCTGCATCCTATTTTTTATCTTATATAAATGCGCCTTCATTGTAAACCATTATGCTCTCTCTCTCAGTCCTCATAATGACCCTAGAGTCTAGAAAATAGCTTTGTCTCATGCCCATTTTACAGATGAGCAAATTAGTTCTCTGCAACAATTGAATAAGTTTCTTGAGACCCCACGTCAGTCCCAGCTACTTGCCCAGGTGGTCTCACGTCAGTGTGCGGTGGAAGTGGGAGTCTCATTAAGATCTTTGAGGCTGACTGCACCATCTGCTGCCTCACCATCCATCCAGCCTGGGTTTCTGCTAGGAAACTCAGAAACACATTAGAGACTCAGGGATGTTTGTGTGAACAAATGGTCCCATTGCCCTAACGGCTCCAAAGCTTCCTACCAGAGGCCTATCCCTGCCTTTCCAGGGGACCCATCTACTCCAAAGTCCCCTCTCTGTTAAAACGACATGAGCTTCTGGTTGTTCTTCAAAATCTGCAACAAAGTCCCACCTCCTCATCTTTGCGCGTGCGTCCCCCTGCTGATGAGGGTCCACTCTGCCAGGTGCTTGCTTGGCTTCCTCCTTCACTGTTCCAATGTCACCTCCTGAACAAGGCTGACCCTGACCCCTGACTCTCTATCTGCATAACGTAGCCCATGGGCTCTCTTGTTCTTCTGCCTTTGTCTTGGAGTGCTTATTCCATCTGACTCTATATTCTACACATATATTTGTCTCCCTCTAGAATGTATGTGCCATGAGGGCAAAGTGCTGTTTTGTTCACTGCTTTATTCCCAGGGCCCAGATTTACGTGGCACACAGTAGGGACTCAATAAATCTTGAGTGGAAGGAAGACTTAGTTAGCACAGAACTTCTCCATCAAAATAAAAATAGCCTCCATGAAGGAAGGATACCTAGAATTTAAATCCACTGCTTTGCTCCCAGGGGCAGTATTGTGGACTTTTGCCAGGGTCCGATCTTTAGTTGTGACAAAGACCAGAGGTTGTGGGGAACATGGCCAAACCCAGTGAGGTAGCCCATCTGCTGGCCAGGAAGCCACGGAGGGCCTTCCCTACCCCTCTCAGGCTGCTTCCCCCATGTCTGCAGCCAGCCAAAGTGCCCCACCCCAAAGCATCAGAGGAGAGAACCAGCCACCAACCCAGAGGTGACAATAGGGCTGCTGTGTGCTACGGGTCCTTGGGTAGGGCATGGGCTCAGGCAAATGAGCCAGAGCACACGCAGATATAGAGGCATGTGCGCTGGGTGCGCTCTGCTTCCACTCCGGTGCTCTCCAGCATGGAGGACAGCCTAAAGCAGCTCAGCCTAGGGAGAGATCCTGAGGGGGCAGGGGACAGCCAGGCCCTGGCTGAGCTCCAGGAGCTTGCCCTGAAGTGGTTCATGGAGACACAGGCCCCCTTCATTCTGCAGAACGGTGCCCTGCCTCCCTGGTTTCATGGATTCATCACCCGCAAGTAAGGCTGCTTCTGCCCACAGGTCCCTCATAGCCCACAGCCCCTTGGAGCTGAGAAAATGGTCTGGGAACTATGGATCAGACTGGTTCCTGTCGTTTCCCTGGGCTAGGCAGGGGCCCTTGGAGGCGGGGGGCAGGGGAACAGACTGAGGAGCACCATGTCCTCTGGTAGTGGCTTCTGTAGGCAGAGTCGGGGACGGCAACGGCCTCTACTTTAGTACAAGTTGAGGATGGCTGGGGCTGCCAGGCTGCCAGAGGACAGAAAGAGGGCCAGACCGTGACTTGATGAGTAACTAGGGGACCATATCATGTATCGTCCAAACCAGGACACTATTAGTAACTAAGCTAGGAGAACTGTCATAAATGGGGCCATCCCAGGAAAACCTGGATGCACGGTTACCCTAGGTATAAAGGCCAAGATACAGGTTTGGCTTTCTATTTGGGCTGGGTCTCCAAGCAACCAAAACACCTGGTGAAGGAATGACAAATCCAGCCAGTCCTTAGGTCCTGGCGCAGCACCTGCACAGAGCCAGGGCCGGCTTTATGGGCACTGACTTGTGCAACAGCACAGGGTCAAAAGGGCTCCACATTTGATTTAATACTCTGCTGTCACTGTCTTGATATTCTAAATCATTTTGAACCAGGGGCCCCATGTTTTCATTTAACACCTGGCCCTGCAAATGATTTAGCTGCATAGAGCAGGCACTCAGTATTTGGTGAGTAACTGAGTGAGGGAATATGTACTGGTCTATGTACTGCCAAACCACAAGACAGGTGGAACTTTTCACCATGCCTCCAAAATATTTGGCACCATGTGAAAAATCTCTGTAGCTGCCTAGGATTGAAGGGGACAGGAAGAGGAATGAGTCCCTTTTAGCTGCTTCAGACATAGCAGTATCTTCTCCCTGCAGAAGCTCGTGTGTAGTGCACATCTTGTAGTACTGTACACAGTGGTTCTGAGGGAGGGACCCCCCACTAAACCTCAACATCTCCAGCTGTGTGGATTTATTCTTGCTACACAACCATCCAGGTGGAGAGTGGGTGGCCAGGGTCAGCAACCAGTGTGCCTGCTAGTGAGGCTGCAGTGGGGAGTCGGGGGGTGCATATGACTTCAGACCCTGACCCAGCCCCAGACAGTCTTGAACTTAATCATTTGGGCCCAGATAGACCACATACTGAGCCCTGACAGGCCACAGACCAATCCACAGGTCTGAGTGGCTCCTCTATAAAGGGTTGGAGGTCTGGAACCCAAAGGCATGGCCAGCAGGGATTCCAAGAGAGGCCTAAGTCAGGCTGTACCTGCTGCTGTTAGGGCACAGACCCCAGCTAATGGCATGTCCTCTGCCCAGGCAGACGGAGCAGCTACTCAGGGACAGAGCTCTTGGTTCCTTCCTTATCCGCCTCAGTGACCGAGCCACCGGCTACATCTTGTCCTACAGGTAAGGGGAAGCCCTCTGGGCAAGCAAGCTCAGCCTACCATAACCTAGCCTTGCAGATTAGTGCAGAGGCCCCACTGGCCCAAATTGCCTAGATTTCCCTGGGTCCTGACTCCTGACTCCTTCATTCATCCATCACATGCTCAGCAGACACTTCCTGAGCAGCACTGGCCGTATGCTACCGATGAAGCCACAGCCTTCAAAGGAGGTGAGTAGGGGTTGGAGGAGGCTTCACAGAGGTGAACTTTGAGCCTTAGATAGAAGAAAGAATACAAGTTGCTAGGCAGAAAGGAGGGTGTGGTTGGGGTTTAGGAGGGCATCTCTGGTAGATGGAATGCCATGTGCAAAAGTACAGAGGCATGAAAGACAAGGGTGCTGGGGAGCTGCAGGTTGCTGGGTGCAGCAGAACACTTGGTTCCTTTGGAGGAATGCCTGGAGGGGAGGGTGGGAGAAGCTTAGAATGGCCTTGGATGCCTAGCTAAGTCTGTAGATCCTGAAGGATGATCTGGTTCGCTGTATTTGCATAGGTCCTTTAGGCAGCCTATGGAGAGATGACTGGAAGTCAGAGCTGGAGGTGTGGGGGCACTGGGTACTCCTGCAATTGCCTGAATGTGAGATAATGAGGTCTGGGCTAGGATAGGATAGTGGGGATAGAGAGAAGGAGACAAGGTAGCCAGGACAAAGGCAGAGATGGTGATGTCGAATCTTGTCCCAAGAGTAGGTCGGTTGGAAGGGGAAATTCAGAGGAGGTAAGAAGATTTCTCTAAGTAGGGAGGGAGGCCAGGGCTCCAGGGTAAACTTAAAAGTCTTCAGATTCTGATTCAAAATTGTCACATATTCAGACTGCCCCTGTTCAAACGCTGACCTTGAGCAAGTTACTTTGCTTCTCTGTTACCCCGTTTCCTCATTTGTAAAATGGGAATATGATAGTACCTGCTTCATAGGATTGATGAAAGTGTGCAATCAGTTGATACATTTAAAAGTGCTTGGCACAATGCATATAATGCAGTAAGGACTTTAAATAAATGTTAGTCGTCGTCAAAATATTTTTATTCTATGTGCCAGACACTGTGCTAGGCATCTTGAAATATACTAACTCAGTAGTTTTCAAATGTCTTTTGAGCTTTGGGGATTTTTTTCTTTTGTTTTGTTTCTTCCCAGATAAGATCTTAGGGAGAATACTAACTTACGAAAGAGACCAAAGTGGGACGGCTCAAAGGTATACAAATAGAAAAAGGGAACAGAAAAGAGTCCCAAAACAGTCCCAAATGTTTGGTTACCAGATTTGCAACAGAGGCATCACTGCAATTCCATGGGGAAAGGCTTGCTTTTTCAATAATTGGTGCAGGAGCAATTGGATATCTAAATGGAAGACAATTACTGCTACCTCATACCATACACAAAAATTAATTAATTCTAGATGGATTGTAGATCCAAGAAAGAAAAGCAAAACAATACCATTTCTAGAAGAAAACAGGAAAACATTGTCATAGGTAAATGAAAATGCCTTTGAAAATGAGAGGCCAAGATTTTTTAAACAGGACACGAAAAGCACTAATCTTAAAAGAGTGATTAATTTGATTTCCTTAAAATTAAGAATTTTTAAAAATTTATTTATTTATTTGAGACAGAGTCTCACTCTCTTGTCCAGGCTGGAGTGCAGTGGTGTGATCTCTGCTCACTGCCACCTTTGCCTCCCGGGTTCAAGCACTTCTCCTGCCTGAGCATCCCAACTAGCTGGGACTACAGGCACACGCCACCATAGCCAGCTAGTTTTTGTATTTTTAGTAGAGACGGGGTTTCACCATATTGGTCAGACTGGTCTCTATCTCCTGATCTTGGGTGATCCACCTGCCTCGGCCTCCCAAAGTGCTGGGATTACAGACGTGAGCCACCACACCTAGCCAAAATTAAGAATTTTTACAATTAAAAGATATGATTAAGAGAAGAAAAAGATCAGCGTGCAGTCTTGAATAGGTTATCTATTAGAATACAAATATCTAACAAAGGACTCAAATCCAGAATATATAAAGAACTCCTACAAATAAATAAGACGAAAACAGATAATTCGATAAATAAAAGCAAAAGAACTGAGCACTTTACCAAAAAGAAAAACCCAGAAGGCCCATAAGCATATGAAAACATGTTCAGCATCATTAGCTGTCAGGGAAACACAAATTAAAGCCACATTGGATGGCTATAATGGAAAGACAGAATATGTGGAACAACTGGAGCTCTCATACATTGCAATAATTTTATTTTATTTTATTTTTGAGATGGAGTTTCACTCTTGTCACCCAGCTGGAGTGCAATGGCACGATCTCGGCCCACTGCAACCTCCGCCTCCCAGGTTCAAGCAATTCTCCTACCTCAGCCTCCCTAGTAACTAGGATTACAGGCAACCACCACATACCAGCTATTTTTTTTTTTTTTTAATTTTAGTAAAGATGGAGTTTCACCATATTGATCAAGCTTGTCTTGAACTCCTGACCTCAAGTGATCTGCCTGCCTGGGCCTCTCAAAGTGCTGGGATTATAGGCATGAGCCACTGTGCCCAGCCCATTGCAATAATTTTAGAAAGCAATTTGGCATGATTTACTAAAGCCAAATACAGGTGTACCCATGACCCATCAACTCTATTCCTTGGTATATTCTCATCAGAAATGAGTACATATTCACCAAAAGATATGTACAAGAATGCTCACAGCAACTTTATTTATAATAGCCCAGATCTGGAAACAACCTAAATGTCCATCAACAGAATAGGTACATGTTGGATTTTTCATTAACTAGAATACTACATATAAATGAGAAAAAAAAAAGAAACTAATTCTACTTGGACATGAATCAATCTCCAAGATACAATGTTGAGTGAAAGGTACTAGACACAAGAGACGTATTATAGAAGTTCTCTAATGGGCTAATCTATGCTGATAGGCGTCAGAATGGTGGCTACCTTTGGGGGGCATTGACTGGACGGGAGTGCAAGTAGGTCTTCTGGGGGCTGGAAAGGTTTTATATCTTGATCTGAGTGGCAGTTACATGGGAGGGTTCCTATGTGGAAATTCATCAAACTGCACATTTATGATGTATGCACATCATTGTGTAGACGTTATTTTTCTAGGAAAAAGGAAGATGCAGAGGGTGAGATTTTAGGGTGGGACTTTACAGGCCAAAGAGGGAGTGGGAGATGGAACTCCATCATTGCACCAGGGTGGGGACTAGGGGGAGGTCGAGTTGTACAGGTGCAGGGTTGGATCCTGTCTTTATTTAAAACTTTGGTGTTTTGTTCATTGTGGATTTTTTTTCATATATTTTGATTTTCTAAAATACTGCATTATTAGTTTTCTTGATTGAGTTTTTTGGTGCCCCTGTACATTTCGCACCCAAGATGAGTGCCTCACTTGCCTCACTCCAGTTGCAGCTGTGCCTTCCCTGACTCCACCAGAGCAGGCTTAAGTACTTCCCAAGATCCCAGGGCTTCATGGTTTGAAAACCTCTCCGTAGCTTCCTGACGAACACACCATGGCTCCAAGTGGGGTACAGTGGCCCCAGATCAGGCAGGTCTGTTCTGGATCAAGAGCTGGGACCCCTCTCCTGCACCCGGGCACAGAGCTCAGACCGTGGGCCAAGGCTGGGCTGCCTTGTGTTGCAGGGGCAGCAATCGTTGCCGACATTTTGTCATCAACCAGCTTCGAAACCGGCGTTACATCATCTCAGGAGACACCCAGAGCCACAGCACCCTGGCTGAGCTTGTGCGCCATTACCAGGAGGCACAGCTTGAGCCCTTCGGAGAGATGCTGACTACTGCCTGCCCCCGGGTAGGCGCCCCACTTCCCCAGGGTGAGGGTGGCTGGGCAGGGAGCCCAGGCCTGGGGTATCCATCACTCAGGCATACCCCTTTTCAAGCCCTCCCTATTTACTGTCATCCAGGGGCACTCGGTGTGGGGTCATGATCTCTATTGGAAAAAGGGAGACTGTGGTGATGTCTTACCTGAGGTCAGGAACTCGGTGGGAATGTTGCAGTCTCTTACCAGCAGTCTCATGTAGGCTCTGGAGACTGACTGGGCCTGTGTGACCACATGCCTGCTGTATCCCCATACCCCCAGCCAGAGGACAATGATATGTATGATGCCATCACCCGGGGCCTCCACCAGACCATCGTGGACCCAGAAAACCTGCCTGCCATGGTATGCCCCACAGTGGTCCCAGACAAGGCCGCCAGCCCCTGCTCATCTCCAAAGCCCCAGGTCTCCTTCCTCCATGCACAGAAGAGTCTGGATGTGAGTCCCCGGAACCTCTCCCAGGAGGAAAGCATGGAGGTGAGAAGCATTATGGGCCACCTAGAGTCAGGGTTGCCAGACCAGGGATGTGGGTGCCATGCTCCCAGTCAGACCCTGAGGCCAGGCCAGCCACTCCCTCCGGCTGTAGAGGGTGAGCCAGGCCCAGAGGTGCAGACCCATCTTGGAATCACCCAGGGTTCACCCGTGCCATTGCCTGCCTCTGGCTAGTTAGATTTGGCCAAGGCCATATTCTAGTGATGTGGCTCTAGGCGAGTCACATAATTTCTCTGAGCCTCAGTTTGCCATGCCTGAGGTTCTTGTGAAGCTTGAATGAGAAAACGGATATGAAATGCCTGAACATCCCTTAGTAAGCTATAGTGTGGGGTGCCTGTGAGTCAATATTTTATTCTTCTCCATAGCACCCCATGGACTCAGAAAGATATTTCTTTTTTTTGTTTGTTTGTTTGTTTTTGTTCGTTTTTGTTTTTGAGATGGAATCTCACCGCATTGCCCAGGCTGGAGTGCAATGGTGCAATCTCGGCTCACTGCCATCTCCGCCGCCTCCTGGGTTCAATTGATTCTCCTGCCTCAGCCTCTCGAGGAGCTGGGATTACAGGCACCTGCTGCCACATCTGGCTAATTTTTGTATTTTTAGTAGCAACAGGATTTCAACATATTGGCCAGGCTGGTCTTGAACTCTTGACCTCAAGTGATCTGCCCGCCGTGGCTAAAGTGCTGGGATTACAGGCATGAGCCACTGTGCCCAGCCATTTTTACTTTTATTTTTGAGACAGAGTCTCACTCTGTTACCCAGACTAGAGTGCAGTGGCACCATCTTGGATCACTGCAATCTCTGCCTCCTGGATCCAAGTGATTCCCTGGCCTCAGCCTCCTGAGTAGCTGGGATTACAGGTGCACGCCACCATGCCCGGCTAGTTTTTTTTTTTTTTTTTTTTTTTGTATTTTTAGTAGTAGAGATAGGGTTTTGCCATGTTGGCCAGGCTGGTCTCAAACTCTTGACCTCAGGTGATCCGCCTGCCTCGGCTCCCAAAGTGCTAGGATTACGAGCGTGAGCCACCGTGCCCGGCCAAAAGATTTTTCTTTATATCAGATCACAGCATGCCAATGGCTTTTCCTCATATTTAGAATAAAACCTAAACACTTCACCAGGGCCCACAAGAGCCTCACCAGATGCCCTGCTACCCCCTGCTTCTTCACTGGAGGCTTCAGTGAGGCCTTTTCTCTGGCTTCTTTGGCCTTCTAGATCATCCTTGAACATACCAACCTTGCTCCCACCTCAGGACCTCTGCACTGGCTCTACCGTCTGCCTGGAATGCTCTTCCTACAAGATACTCGCATGGCTTACACTCTAACTGCATTCCATTCCTTTCTTAAATATCACCTCAGAAAGGCCCACCTATGACAGAAAATGTTGCCTTCCCCACCTGCCATTCTCTCTATCCCATGACCCTGCTTTGTTCTTTGTAGCACTGATCATGCCCCCACACTCCGTTGTCTTGTGATATATTCGCCCGTCATATAGCACATGAAACCATATTGTGCTACACAGCGCAGCAGTATGCTGCCCATCTCCCAGATTAGAATATAAACTCCCAAGAGTTAGTCTTGCTCACCAGAGTCCTTGGCACCTAGGACAGTGTCTGGCACATAGTTGGTGCTCACTAAATATTTGTTAAATGAGTGATGGGACTTGGAGATGGGCCATTCTGAAGGGAAATGCAGCAGTGAGTGGGTTTGGGGGCACTGAGGGAACAGTGGACCACAATGGAAGTGGGAGGAGGTGGGAGGAGGGGAGGGAAAAATTGGGTGGGAGGTAGAGCTGGTGACCCAAAGCCTTGAATGCCAAGGTAAAGTACGAGTCCTAGGCCAGGTGTGGTGGCTCACACCTGTAATCCCAGCACTTTGGGAGGCCGAGGCGGGTGGATCCCCTGAGGTCAGGAGTTCGAGACCAGCCTGGCCAACATTGGGAAACCCCGTCTCTACAAAAATACAAAAATTAGCTGGGCATGATGGTGGGAGCCTGTAATCCCAGCTACTCAGAAGGCTGAAGTGGGGGAATAGCTTGAACCTGGGAGGCAAAGGTTGCAATGAGCCAAGATCACACCACTGCACTCTAGACTGGGCAACAGAGTGAGACTCCATCTTAAAAAACAAACCAAAAAAAGAACAAGTCCTAGAGCATGAGAGCTGGAAGGGACCCTGAGTGTCATGTATCCAACCCTTGCATGTACAGGCAGGAAGACTATAGCCAAGACAGGGGGCCTCGGCTTATCTGAGAGAGTTTGTACTGGAGGGCATCTTAGTGATGGGCTGCCCCTTAAGAGTTTCTCTGTCCCTGTCTCCTCAGGCTCCCATCAGAGTGCCCCCACTCCCTGAGAGGAGTTCCTCTCTCCTGGAAGAGTCTTTTGGAGGCCCCAATGACATCATCTATGCAGACGTGAGGAAGATGAACCAGGCACGGCTAGGCTTGGGCACAGAGGGGTCCAGCAGGCATGCACCAGTTCCAGCTGGCAGCCAGGCCTACTCCCCAGACAGGGAGGCCCAAAGGAGACTCTCAGATGGAGAACAGAATAGGCCTGATGGCCTGGTGCCTGTCCTCTCTGGGGTGAGCCCAGACCAGGGTCCCACAGAGTCTCCCACTTCCTGGGGGTGTTCTGATGCCATGGGATCCCTGGGGGCTACCTGGAGGCAAGAGTTTCCAAAGCTGAGCCAAAAGGCTCAGCCCTGCTCCCAGGGCAGCTCTGCAGATATCTATGAGTTCATTGGGACAGAAGGCCCCCTGCAAGAGCCCAGGGATACACCAGACCAAGAAGGCAGTACCTATGAGCAGATCCCAGCTTGCTTGGGTGACCCAGCCAGGGCCCCACATCCTGGGGCCAGTCCCACATATAGCCCATGGGTACATGGGCCCATGGACCATGGCTACAAGAGGATTTCAGGCCCCCCAGGGCTCCCAGAGCCTGGGAACACCTATGAGCAGATCCCAGCAACCAAGAGCAAGGAGACTGGATGGATGCACAAGGTGAGCTCCAAGACGGGGTGGGGTGGCTCCCAGCCCTTAGCACCTGGTGGTAGGAGACAACCTGTAGCCCCCAGGCATAGGCAGGTCAGGTCACCACCACTGCCTGGAAGTACACAGAATTTTCCAGCCCTAACATCTGCCTGGAAATGGTGGTGGTGGTGGTGGTGGTGGGAGAGGCAGCTGCTAGATTTGAATGTAAGACGGGCTTCCAGGCTCTTCTAAGGGCATTCTCTACAATAGATCAGTCTCTGCAGGGGTCTCAGAGCCTCTGGGTACAGGAGAACAGCCCTTTTGCCCCTACTCCCTCGCCTTGTAGCTTTGGGCAAGACAAATTCCAGGACAACCAGTTAAACCTGAATTACAGATAAACAACATTTTTGAAGCTAGGCATGGTGGCTCATGTCTGTAATCCTAGCCCTTTGAAAGGCAGAGGCAGGTGGATTGCCTGAGCTTGGGAGTTTGAGACCAGCCTGGGCAACGTGGCAAAATCCCATCTCTACGAAAAAATACAAAAAATTGCCAGGCATGGTGGCCTGTAGTCTCAGCTACTTGGGGGGGCAGAAGCAGGAGGATCATTTGAACCTGGGAGGTTAAAGTTGTGATGAGTCCAGACTGCGCCACTGCACTCCAGTCTGGGAGACAAAGTGAGACTCTGTTTAAAAAAAACAAACGAAAAAACAAACCAAACCAAAACGAAAACCATTTCAAAGTATGTCTCAAATACCATTATTCCTTTGTTTATCTGAAATTTAAACTTAACTGGGCATCTACATTCTTGTTTAGCAACCCCACCCGGGACCTCCATTTCCTCATCTGTAAAATGGGCTGATCCTCTGCTTGTATCCAGGGGCAGGTGCCCAGAGGATAGTGCTAGACATCCTCTCCTGCTCAGGACACAGCCCAGAGAGGGCTCTTGATGAACACAGCTATTATTCTGAGGATCTCTGTGGTGGTGGTGGTGGTGGGAGAGGCAGCTGCTAGATTTGGGTGTAAGCTGGGGGCTTCCAGGACCTTCTAAGGACTTTCTCTGCAGCAGACCAGGGGTCCTTTCCCCTCCCTCTTGGTTTCTGCAGGGGTCTGATAAGTAAGGAGGAGAGGGGACCAGGAGTGTGGAGAGCAGTGGCCAGGAGTGGGGCTGGTCCAGGGTTCTCAGGGAGGCAGATGAACTCTCTGGAGCCCTCAGTCCCAACTGCACTCTGCCTATACCCGGAGACAATAAAACCTGGGAGTCCCTTCCCCAGGGGCAAGTCCTCTGATCTCAGTCAGGCACACACAGATCTTCCGGCTGGATTCCTGGTGGAAAGATCTTCCCGGGAAGTGCTGACGGCTCCTCCCTCAGGACAGGGCTGTGCCCCCATACCCCATGGATAGAAGCCTTTGAGATCCTGACTCTCCGGGAACCACGGATCCAGCAGTGGATAGTCCTGAGACCCTCAGAAGCCACATCCCATGTCTGCTCTTTCCCTGTGGCTGCCCCATGTCCTCTCCCATCTCTGTGGGCCTGGGTACAGCCTCACCCCATCCTACCTTCGACACCAGTGCATCCTGAGGCCCCCCAACTGCGGGTCAGGGGAGACCAGGGCACTCCAGGGAGGTAAGGTGAGGCTCGCCACCCTTTCTACACTCCTTGCCCTCCTCTCCTTCGCCAGAAGAGGGTGAACCCTGCATCCAAAATTGGAGAGCTAAAGGTGGGATTTCAGGCACCGGGAGAGGCTCGTGGAATCAACCATCAGAATTCCAACCTGGCCTCATGTCCTGGGCTTGGGCCCCCAACCCAAGGTCAATGAGGGGTCCTCGGAGCCTGGGTCTTTCCCTCCCTGTCCAGCGACCCCAGGCCCCAGTATCTCCTCCTTCCTTGCAGCCTGACAAGCTTCGGAGGCTCTTCTTCACGGACAGGAAGCACAAATTCTGAGGGCCTGGCATCTGGCAGCCCACCAGTGGGTTTCCTGGTACCCAGGCCATGCCAGGGGTTATCGCAAAGCCCTCAGCTCACTTGAAGGCACCCTTTGGATCTTCAGACTCATCCGGCCTACTACAGAACTAGGCTCCGAGACAGCCAAGGTGCCTGCCTGAGAGCAGGTGGAAGGGGACCTTCCAACCACCTGCAGCTCCTGGCTATGTCCTGCTTTCCTTGTGCCTCCCATCCATGCATAGGAGGGAATCAAGGCTGGAGAGGAGTGACACTGGCCAAAGGCAAGTGCCATTTCCCAGATGAGCATTCTGAGGCCCAGGCAGACTGACTGAACCTGCCTCCCACTACTGAGCACTTACCAAATGTGTGACAGGCTGTGTGCTAGGACAGACACCTTTCTAACTGGCCAAGTGACATCATGCAATTGCTATTGAGAAAACCAATTCCCCTCCTTGTGGCCCCATCAGCAAAAAGGAGGGGAGGGCCAGAAGCCACATCCTCTGCTTCAGGCCTCTTCACTCCAGCTGTGCCCTCAGGTCAGGCTGGCTCTTCCTGGAGCTCTGTCCCTCAGGAAACTTCCTGTTTTGTGTGTCACTTCCCTTCCTATCCACATTTCCCATTCTCTATAAGGGTGGACAGCTGGCTTGCTGCCCCGCTCCCCACTACCCCAAGCCCGGGATGCAGCAAACAGGACTGATCATCTCCAGCGACAACACCATAGGTACCCCTCCTCCCTGCCCTGACCCTGGGCAGAGCTGGCTGAGGTCACATTTGTGGGAAATCTACCCTTAGTGACCACTTGGCTATGCAGCTTTTCCTGAAATATAGGCCTGTAAGAGTCCCTCCCTCCTTGGGGGTTGTAAGGATTGAGACTGAAGCAACTGTCCCTGTGCCTGAGTGGTTAGCACTCCTGAATGTTAACCAGAGATACTGTCAGGGAATTTACAGAAGGTTCAGGGCATGGATGTATCTTCTTTCCAATGGCACACACACTGAAATCAAAGCTAGTGCCTAAAGCAGGAGGCACTGCCTGATGCTGAGAGGTGAGACGCCAATGGTGGGATTTCAAGGATGAGAAGCAAAGGTATCCTCAAACATTTCCTAACATTAGCAGACATGGAGAGCACAGGGATGCAAAAGTGTTTTACTACCAGGAGTTCACACATCTGTGGACAGCACACACCAGTGAGGATTCCATGGTGTTGGGGAAGGCAGGCAGGGTGGTACTCATGACCCAGAGGCAGAGACAGGGGCAAGAGCCCTTCAGCCCACTGTGCCCACAGCTTCACATTGTGAAGGAGGCCAGCAGAAGAGGAACAGGCAGGGGTGAGGAGCAGCCCAACCTTGGGTTTTGGAAAAAGATTGCATAGCTCATTAAAACCCTGACCTCTTTTTTTTTTTTTCCCATTCTGTCCTGGGTGACCAGGGTGTCTGCCAGCACTTGGACATGTCAGACCCCACCACCTCCTATTGGGTTATCTGCCTTTCCCTCTGGGGGCTGGGGAGCATTCCTGGAGTGGGAGAGGACTGGGGCATAGGGTGGGGTGCGGAGGGCCTGGAGAGGGGCCATGGGTCCTCGGGCTGGACCACAGAGGGGCTGTGGGAAGGGTCCTAACCCTCACATGCCCCCTTCCTGGTTAAGGCTGTTTTTTGCTGAAAGGGCCACAGGAAATATTCATGGTGTGAACCCCAGAGGCTGCCACTGCTTTCCTGGGGAGCTTGGAGGCCACACCCATGTGACTACAGGACAGGACGGTGGACTTCCAGGCCCCTGCAGCCTCGGCAGTGTCCTCAGATCCGGATGTGGAAAGTGCTGGAAAGAGAGAAAGGGCAAGAGAGGGTGAGAGGCCCTGGGTTTGGCAGGTAAAGGCTCCTCAGGGAAAAGCACAGCAGGCCCCAGCCCCATGCTGGACAGCGCCTCAATAGGGAACCCTGCATAGTGGATGCAAGTAATCAATACTGAGGGAAGGCAAGCTTGGAGGGACAGCGGTGCCCAGGGAGTTCTGCTCCCAGTTATCACTGAAGGGGCCCCCAGGTCTTCCACCTTCCCCCTTGCAGGGGACAAAGGCCAGTCACACATCTAGGGCAAGGGTGCCTTGAACGTGACCTCCTGCTTCCTGGTCACACACCACTGCTCACAAACAGCAAGTGACAGGGGCTTAGCCCCAACATCCCGGCCTGCCCTTCCCTGCCCTGCCCAAGCCCGGCCCCTGTAATGGCAGCACCTGAGGAAGTCAGGGGCCTTGGCAATCATGTCCTCGAAGTCAGCAAAGCCCAGCTTGCCATCACCATCCAGGTCAGCCTCCTCAATGACCTTGTCGCACACAAGAACCACCTCCTCCTCATCCAGCTCTGACTTAGTGAGCCGGGCCAGCGTCAGCTCCAGGTCTTCCTTGCAGATGAAGTTGTCAGTGTTGAAGTCTGTGGGGCGGGGGTTGGACATGTTCAAGTCCAGGTTGCGTGCACCCAGGGACCCCTACACTCCCAGCTGGTCCCACTACCTCCACCAGCTTCTGATGTCCCCAGAGCATCTCCATGCACACTGTCGGGACACTGGATCCCAGCCCCCAAGAGGGCTCACCCACCAGGCATAGCTTAGACACCCACATCCACCACCCACAACAACCCCACAATGACTAAACCACATCCTGAAACAGGTCAAAAGTCCAAATCTGAGGTTTCCTGAGAACTTCAGGCTTAGGCCAGATAGCCCTTCCTGGCCTTAGCCCACAGTGGACCCTGTGTTCCCTTTAGACTTCTAGAGCTAAGGAAACTAAGGCCCAAAAAGGCCATGTGATTTAATCAAGGTGGGAGAGCCACTCGGAGATAGAGCAGGGATTCTGATTGGGGCCTATGTGACTCTAAGACCCAAGTTTTCTAAACCGCACCATGTTGCCTCAGTGGTGTGTGGCCAGGAAACAGGATGGGTCAGGAGACTCAAAATCAAAAGGCCCTTAGAGAGGGGCCTGTGCCTGGCATTTGTGCACACAGAACAGGGAACATGGTTTGATTCTACACAGCAAAAGGCACTATCACTGCCCCAAAGGATAGCAAAATGGTTCAGAGGACCAAGCCATGCATGGCTGCATCAAAGCAAACTCTCTCCTTACATTTTCAGCCCAACTACCAGATCTGCGCATGTGCTGTTTCTTCTGCCTGGGGTCCCTTCCCAGCAAACTCCTGGTTATCCTTCAAATTTTGGCTCACACATCACCTCCCAGTGGCAGGGCTTTCTAGCAATAAGGGTCCTCTCCCCCCCAGATGAGCTTCTCGTGCCCACTGGCAAACTCTGACATTAATGTTAGTGATGAAGACCCATCATGTGAGCATTACATGCTCTTTCTCATTTAATTTTCAAAACAAGACTATGAGGCAGGCACAATTGAATCCCCACTATACACATGAAGAAACAGAGAGGTGGCCAGGTGCGGTGGCTCACGCCTGTAATCCCAGCACTTTGGGAAGCTGAGGCAGGTGGATCATGAGGCCAAGAGATCGAGACCGTCCTGGCATACATGGTGAAACCCCGTCTCTGCTAAAAATACAAAAAAAAAAAAAACAAAACATTAGCCGGGCCTGGCGGCAGACGTCTGTAATCCCAGCTACTCGGGAGGCTGAGGCAGGAGAATGGCATGAACCTGGGAGGCAGAGCTTGCAGTGAGCCAAGATAGCGCCACTGCACTCCAGCCTGGGTGACAGAGCGAGACTCTGTCTCAAAAAAAAAAAAAAAAAAAAAAAAAAAAAGAGAGGTGAAAAGGAAAGGTACCTGCTTGAGGTCACATCCCTGGTCATTGTTGGACCCTGGAGCCCAAGCTCTTGGGGGTGATTCTGCCCTATCTCTGCAGAGGCCTGGGCACAACTCTAGGGTAGGCATCAGGGGAGATTCATCTGTGCCCTTGGCATGGGACATAGCAAATCTCTGGAAAGATTTGCTGGCTGACTCAATTGCTGTGGCCATTTAACATGAGTAAACTGAGGCTCAGAAGTAAGATGATCCTTGTTGCAAATGAGGCCCCAGGCCTCCCCAGCACCAGACTAGGAGGGCCCTGGCTGCCTCTCCCCACTCCACCCCCAGCCTAGGGCAGCAAGGAAGCCACAGTTCTTCCATGTGTTCCTGTGCCCACCCAGTCCATGTGATCTGCACTCCCTATCTTGGGCAGACAGCAGCCCATCCCAGGAGCAATGCTGTGGGGTCCAAGACTGGGCAGATGTTGGGTGGAATCTGAGAAGCATTTTACATGACCCATGTGGGCATAGTTCGTGGAGGGTAGACTGGCAGGTATTTTCTTTCTGATATGCAAGCAAAACGTGGGTGCACAGACAGAAACCAAAGTCCTCTGAAATAAACATAACTAGAATGTGAAACATAACTAGAAGGTGAAACATCAGTCCGGGCGCAGTGGCTCACGCCTGTAATCCCGGCACTTTGGGAGGCCGAGGCAGTCAGATCACCTGAGGTCGGGAGTTCGAGACCAGCCTGACCAACATGGTGAAACCCCATCTCTACTGAAAATACAAAAATTAGCTAGGTGTAGTGGCAGGAACCTGTAATCTTAGCTACTTGGGAGACTGAGGCAGGAGAATCGCTTGAACCCGGGAGGCGGATGTTGCAGTACGCCAAGATCACGCCATTGCATTCCAGCCTGGGCGACAGAGTAAGACTCCGTCTCAAAAAAAATATTAAAAATAAATAAATAAATAAATAGAAAAAAAGAAAGTGAAATGTCAGCCCCTGATAGACCCTGCTGCCTTGGGATCCAGTGTCTGATCAAAGGTGCTGAGGACAGGAGGTTTGACCTTGACTCTTCAGGTCCAGGTTGGGTCCCAGCCCCTTCCTGGGCCTTAGCCATCTCAACTGAGGTCTGTCTGAGGATTTGACACCAGTCCCCATGGGTCTGTCAGGCCAGCACAGCGGGTGAGCTCGTGGGTATGAAGTTTTCTCCCTATGGCTGTGGGAGAAGCGTGAGTCCTTGGCTTATGAGTGCCTGCTGCCCTCTGATGGCTGGTGAGACAGCAGGGCCGAGGGCAGGGCTGGGTGGGGTGAACCCAGGCAGCCCTACCTCTGGCAGTGTTGGGGGGCTCCGGAGGCCGCCCTGTAGGCCTGGCCTCACCACCATGGCCTAGGCAGCCTCTCTAGCTCCTCCATTTTACACCTCAAAGCTGCTGAGTGATCTTTCCAGAAAACAGAGCTGCCCTTCCCCACTGGAAACCTTGCAGTGGCCCTGGTGTCCAGAGCACTAGCCCCAAACTCTGTGGCTGGCTCTTACAGCCTGGCCCCAAATTCTCTTCAGACTCATACCCCCTGTCCCACCACCTTTCAAGTTCCTCCCATCTCCTTACCAAGCTCTGCGCTTCCCTGTGTCTGCATGGTTTGCGCCCTCTGTCAGGTCTGCCAGTCCCCACTTCTCTAGTCCAAGCCTCTGCTAGTCCCTGCTTAAAGGTCATGCCTGGGACCCCTCTCACACTAACCACCCGACCTGGGGTTGGCGAGTCCCTCCCTCCTCTGTTCTCAGGAACCCCACAGATGTCTCTCAGGGACTGATCGTCTCCCCTGGCCACCCCACTGGATAGGCACTCTTCAGAGGACAGATCAGCTTCACTGTTCTTGGTGTCCCCAGGGCAGGAGCCAGCAGTAACCAGACAGCCTGAGGGCCCCACATGCTGCCCCCCTCACATTCACAGCCCCCTCCTCTAGCCCTAATTACCATAGATCTTGAAGGCATAGTTTGCCTTGAGCTCTCGGGGAGCCGACTCGCAGAGCACAGAAAACATGTCCACAAAGTCGTTGAAAGTGAGGTTCCCCTCACCATCCTCGGAAAACGCCGCCACGATCCTTTCTTTGAAGGGATTCTCCTGAAGGAAACACATACAGCAATCACTGTGGGTGCAGGATAATCAGGAGGGCCCTGGAGCCAGACTGTGGACAGCCTGTGTGACCCTGGAGGATTGACCAAATCCCTCTGAGCCTCGGTTTCCCCATCTGTAAAGAGGGAATAATAACACCTTCTTAACTGGGTTGTGATGGGATTAAATGAGCTAAAGTATGTAAGGTGTTGGCACCAGGCCCAGCACGTGTAAGAGCTCAGGAAGCATTCTGTTGGGTCATGTCACATCATTAAGATGGGCACAGCCAGGGACAGTGGCACACGCCTGTAGTCCCGGCTGTTTGGGAGACTGAGGTGGGGGAATCACTTGAGCCCAGGAATCTGAAGCTTCAGTGAGCCACGATTGTCCCACTGCACTTCAGCCTGGGCGACAAAGCAAAACCCTGTCTCCAAAAAAAAAAAAAGCTGAGCACAGCCAATGTGTTCTCACTGGAGGCACCGCCTCACGTGAAGCAGAAGCACAGATTCGTCCTGTTACCCAGAAGAGCGCACAGAGGCTCTGCCTGGATGTGTAGGGCTCTGTCCCCAGCAGAAAAAGATGACAACCAAGGGCACTGGTGGCCCTCAGCTCAGGCCATGTCAGGCCAGGATCTGGAAGGTGGATGTAGGGTCAGATAACTGGACCAGATAAGCAGCAAGAGTCATACAGCCAGTTCAGGCCCAGGCCTGCCGTCACTCTGCTCCTGTGAATTATCCTAGACTACCTTGGATGCCGCCTCTCCCAGGGAGCTGTACACGGATGCTTTTCTAGATCCCCAAATCACTTATCCTACAGCCCTTCCATCCCAACTAAGCTAGCACTTGGCTAGCCCCATTCCGTGCCCAGCCCACGCCAGCGCAGGAGGCTCACAGACAGACCACTTGGGTCCCACCCAAGAGTGCCTTGCCCGCTCCAGCAACCCTCTGAGCCTACTCTTGAGCCCCTTGCTGGGCCAGACGGGGTGTCGGTCCAGGGCTGAACCTGGGGTCCATTGTCTCTCAGGACTGAGGTCACAACCAGAGTGTAGGCCCCAAGTGGATGCCATATAGCACTCTGACCCCACCATCAAGCCACACATCCCAGGCCTGGCCAGGGGCTACTGACAAAGTACCACTGCAATGGGGAGTTATGCCCCAAATGCCTTCTTAACGCTGAGTGCACTTTACATATTATGGATAAGGAACTCATGAAACGAAACATTGAAATATATATGGTCTGAGGACCAGCAGCATCAGTCTCACCTGGGAGCTTGCTTGAAAAGCAGAATCCTGACACTCCATGTGTACTGAGCCTGAATTGGCATTTGGACAAGATCCCCGGGTGGTTTAAAATTAAATTTTAACAGGTACATTAAAGTCTGAGAAATTATGTTATGGATGACCACAATGCTGACCTCAGTGAGAAGCCACGGTCAGACAAGGGGGAGACAGAAAAATTATCTAACAAAGCAGACGCAGGTCTGCCAAGTACAACAGGCTTGGGGCCACTTAACAAAGGGACAAGCAGATGAGCACAAGCCTATGGCCTGCAGTGGGGTGGCCACTGATGTACAGCACCCTTACAGAGCCCACATAGCTTATTTATTCAGAGTGCAGATGAGGAAACTGAGGCACAGAGAGGTTCTGTGATCTGCTCAGAGCCACACAGACACAAAGGGTGGAGCTGGGTTCAGCCCAGACCTAGGGGCCTCTGCTGCTGGTCCAGAGGCACAGATCCCCTGCCCGCCAGCAAGAGGCCCTGCACATACCCGGAGCTCTGGCATCTGGATGATGAGGCTCATGGGCACGTGGACGATGGGGCTCTTCCTGTAGTCCATTGGGACGAGGTTGGGGGCCAGCTCGTAGAATCGTGAATGCAGCCTTGGAGGAAAGCAGAGGAAAAGTGCTGGAGGGGGTGCCATCCCTAAGTCCTAGTGGCCCAATGCTGCCCTGCCTAGGCCTGTGCCTCTGCAGACCATCCTCAGCCAGGACCAGGTGAGGGGCCAATGGGAGGCTCTCTGCTCTGCCCACAGGGTATGAAGTTGGGAGGGAGGTGAGTTCTGCCCAGACCTCTGTACTGATAACCAGATTGTGTCCAGGCCACCCTATTTCCACCACACCCACCCCATCAGTACCACCACCATCACTCCTTGGGCCTGCATCCAAGTCTTCTAATTTTTTCTCCTTTGGGCTCTCATAAGGGTTTTCTATGCTCGGGATACTGTGCTAAGCAATGAACACACTACCTAATTTAATCCTCCTCCACATCACTGTGCAGACAGATGCATCCTGACCCCAGTTTACTGCTCAGCAAACCGCGTGCTGAAGAGGTTAAGAGTGATTGTCTAAGGCCACATAACTAGGGAGCATCAAGGGCCATGGGTTGAGCCCAAGATGGTAAATCCAAGCAGAAACTCTTAGCCACTCTTCCTGCGGATACTCCTGGGGATCCATCAAAGCTTGGGCCCACTTCATGGCCCCATCACCCCAACTTAGGCCCTGAGGGTTGGGTCTCTCTGGGAGAGCTCTCAGCAGTCCTCACACCCTCAGGAAGCCCCTGTAAATGGGTCACTCATAACCTCTCTAGCTGGGGGCCTTCGAGACCCAGCCCGCTACCCTGGTGGGCCTGGCCCTCCCTCCTCACTGATGGGTCAGGTCCCTAGTTCCTGTTCCAGCCTCCAGGAAAGCAAGCCCACCTCAACAAGCTGCATGGACCCTCAAAGGTGTAAGGCGTCCTGGCACTGTCTCACTTGGAAGCTCCCTTCCTCCCCGCCCCCTGCCCCATCATTCAGTCTTTCTTTGCCCTATGTCACTTGTCCAGGTCCCTGTCATCCCAGAGAATAGCCCCCCATCCCAAGAGAGGTACAAATTGTATTCAGATGAAATTGTGAGCTGGGTATGGTGGCCTATGCCTGTAATCCCAGTGTTTTGGGAGGCTAAGGTGGGAGGACCACTTGAGGCCCAGAGTTTGAGACCAGCCTAGGCAACATAGCCTGTCTCTACAAAAATGAAAAAAAAAAAAATTAGTTGGATATTGTGGCTCAGTCCTAGCTACTTGGGAGGCTGAGGCTAGAGGATCACTTGAGCTTGAGCCCAGGAGTTGGAGGCTGCAGTGAGCTATGATTGCCCCACTGCATTCCAGCCTGGGCAACAGAGTGAGACCCTATCTCTAAAAACAAAAATTGTGTCCATTAAGTGCTGCCATGGGTGGGACAAGCGTAAGGGGCACTGACTGGGGGCTGAGGTAGGTAACCCGCCTAAGGTGAAGCCCTAGGCTGCTGGCGAATGGATTAGGTATGATCCTGTATCTCCTGGGCTTGGGCTGGCCCTGCCACCCCCAAAGCCAGATCAGCCCAGGTCTCCTTTTAAGTGGCTTGACCCTGTGACACACCCCAGGCCCACCTTTCAGCACATTCAGCACAGCACTGAGTTCAAGAAGAGTTATACATTAGTCCTACCATAACATCAGGACCAGAAACCATACTTATGCTACTTGAGCTGCTCCAGAGTATGAGGCAAGAAATGTGAAAGCCCTCACTTTATTTCACAAGCCATTCAGCACAGCCACCCAACCTTCCCTTGGGTTCTACCAATTATTGTGGTGCTGCTGCCTAGCTGTCCTTAGCAAGGCACCTGATTACTTACCCAGCTCAAACAGATAATAACACCAGCTATTGTTTAGCAAGTGCTTACTCTGTGCCAGGTCCTGAACTAATCTCTGTGGATTGCTTTACTCATTTTAATCCCCACATCACCCTGAGAGGTAGATATTAGTCTCCCATTTTCAGGTGGTGAAAACTGAGGCTCAAGAATCAAGTGCTGCATCCTACAAAGCCAATGAACAGTAGAAACAGGACTTGAACCCAGGACCTCTGGACTCCAACCACTTGGCTTCTCCCTGCAAGTCAAGCCCTGGTAAGCACATCATCCCCTGGTTCACAGCCTGTCCAGGGCAAATAAACGATAAAATGCCACATGCCCACTTTGCTAGTCACACATCCCTAAAAAGGGCCTGAAATCACAAGGATGTGCCAAGACTTGGAGACAGAGCTGGAGGGGAAAACCCCTAAACTTGTACTTTGGGTGGGAGGAGGCTCAGCAAATGCCAGGGTGGTGGGATCAAGCTGAGACTCTCCACAAGAGGGCACTCGAGGACTTTCTTTGCTCCTATTTCTTGTGTAGAGGAAAACTTCTTTTTTTTACACTGTTCCCAAATAAGGAATAACCACTTGTTCCAAAATTCATGCATATTCTTTCATAATTCATGCCTCTGGTACTTTGACATATCCATTGTGCTTCCAACTGTTACATTTCCCACTTGACCTTGACCCTACCCCATGTGTCGGGGTATGATATTGGAGTGTTTCTGGGGGTTGGCCTACACCTCCGAAGTTTTGTGGGATGGCTGCAGCAGGAGCATGAAGTCAGGCTGAGGTTGGAGCCCTGTCTACACCTCTCACTAGCAGTGTGAGTAAGTGGGTTAATCCACTGGAGGATAAGTTCCCTATCAGTAAAGCAGGGGCTGTTCTACTGTTCTCACCCCTGGATGTTCGTAAAACCACTGGCCTTCAACTGGCAACTTTTAGCATACTGCCTGCCATGTCAGAGACTCCCTGGAAGGGGTGGACTAGGGAGAGAGGCTATGGGTGCTTGGCGGGGTTGAGGAGGTATCTTCTGGGGTGGGAAGGCCAGCTGGGACACAGATCTGTTCTAAAACAATAACTAAAATCACATTGGAATTTTCTTTAAAGAAAAATCCAAGGAGAATTTGAAAAACCAAATCACTGTGAAAGAAACTCTAAGCATTGTCAAAGAACCACATCTCTGTCACCTCTCCCCCAATAAAGGACACTGAGTTCAAGAAGAGTTATATATTCGTCCTACTGTAACATCAGGACCAGAAACCATACTTATGCTACTTGAACTGCTACAGAGTATGAGGCAAGAAATGTGAAAGCCCTCACTTTATTTTACAAAGTTAACAAGAACGCTGATACGAGAACCTAATATGTAGCATCCAGAATGGACCAATGGTACTTGCATATATAGATGAAAAAGTCTTATAAAATAACATACTAGGGGCCAGGCACAGTGGCTTATGACTGTAATCTAAATGTGCTTTGGGAGGCCAAGGTGAAAGAATTGCATGAAGCCAGGAGCTTGAGACCAGCCTGGGCAACGTAGTGAGACCATGTCTCTACAAAATAATAATAATAATAATAATAATTAGATGGATGTGGTGATATGCATCAGCAGTCCTAGCTACTTCAGGAGGCTCAAGGAGGAGGATCTCCAGCCTGGGCAACAGAGACCCTGCATCTAGAAAAAATAATAATAATAAGTAGAGAAAGAAAAATAACATACTGGTAAATCAAGTCCAAGACCTTAAAAGAATAGTATGTTAGAACCAAGTAGGATTTCTTCCAGAATGCAAAGATAGTTCAATATTTGGAAATCTGTGACTACAAATCATATTAAGTAAAAAACATTTTGACCAATTTGATAGATGCATTTATGACTGTATGTGTGGATACAGAAAAATATCTGAGAAGTTATATACTACATGTTTACACTGATAGTCCCTGTGAGGTGGGAGTAGAGAGTTGTGAAAAGAAGGAGGCTAACTTTTACTTGTTATTTCACCTACTTCTCAATTATTTGAAATTTAAGAAGTATTTATTAATAAAAATTTAAAATATTTTTGTTTTTTTGAGACAGAGTCTCACTCTGTCACCCAGGCTGGAGTGCAGTGGCACCATCTTGGCTCACTGCAACCTCTGCCTCTTGGGTTCAAGTGATTCTTGTGCCTCGACCTCCCAAGTAGCTGGGATTACAGGGGCATGCGACCATACCTGGCTGATTTTTTTATATTTTTAGTAGAGATGGGGTTTCGTCATGCTGGCCAGGCTGGTCTCGAACTCCTTACCTCAAGTGATCTGCCGCATCGCCCTCTCAAAGCGCTGAGATTACAAGCATGAGCCACTGCACCTGGTCAAAAGTATTTTAAAGTATATGATACTTTGTCAATAAAAAAAAAAACTTAAAATTCTTAGTAAAACAGAAACAAAAGGAGTTTCTGCTTAGGAGCAGAAACAAAAGGGTATCTCTTTCTCTCTCTTTTTTTTTTGAGTCTCGCACTGTCACCCAGGCTGGAGTGCAGTGGCTCAATCTCGGCTCACTGCAGCCTCCGTCTCCTGGGTTCAAGCAATTCTTCTGCCTCAACCTCCTGAGTAGCTGGGACTACAGGTGCCCACCACCATGCCCAGCTAATTTTTGTATATACTGGGGATATACCCGTCAATGTGGGATGCCTATAATCACCATTATTACATAACATTTCCCCCCAGGAGCACGAATCAATCTACTATTGGCCATCCAGGTCCATGAGTTCTGCATTGTGAGTCAACTGAAGACGGAAAATATTTGAAAAAAAAAAATTGCATCTATACTAAACATGTATAGTTTTTTCTCTTGTCATTTTTCCTTAATACAGTATAGCAACCCTTTACACAGGTATTATAAGTAATGTAATGATTTAAAGTGTACAGGAGGTGCCGAATTAAAGTATATAGGAGGGGCTGGGCATGGTGGCTTATGCCTGTAATCCCAGCACTTTGGGAGGCCGAGGTAAGCCTATCACTTGAGCCCAGGAGTTTTGAGACCAGCTTGGGCAAAACAGTGTGACCCTTGTCTCTACAAAATATTTATATATATATATATATAAATTAGGCAGGCATGGTGGCATGTGCCTATAGTCCCAACTACTCGGAAGGCAGAGGTGGGAGGACCACTTGAGCCCAGGAGTTTGAGGCTGCAGTGAGCCATGATCGCACCACTGCACTCCAGCCTGAGATCCTGCCTAAAAAAAAAAAAAAATTATACAGAAGGATGTGCATAGGTTATATGCAAATACTATGCCATTTTATATCAAGGACTTAAGCATTTGCAGTTTTTGGTATCCTTGGGAGGTCCTAGAACCTATCCTCTGCAGATACTGAGGGAGGAATGTAATTAGTTAAAACTAATTAGGTAAAACAGTACACTTAAATATTGGAGAGGAGGCACGTTATCATTTACTGGAAAACCAAAAATAATTAGCTTAAAGACTATTTGAAATAGAGTTCAGAAGCCTTTCTACACAACAGTTTTTCTATTATGTATCAACATTAGCCTTTTCAAAAATAGGATTTGGCTGAGTGCAGTGGCTCATGCCTGTAATTCCAGTGCTTTGGGAGGCCAAGGGGAAAGGATTGCTTGAGGCCAGGAGTTTGAGACCAGCCTGGGCAACACAGTGAGACTGTTTCTATATATTTTTTTTAATTAAAAAAAAGTTAAATTCACAATTTAAAAGAACCGAAAAAACAAAAACAACTAAGTATAAAATTGGTGCAAAATGCACTAATTTTGAAGTATCAAAAAAAAAATGACAGTTTAACAAAAGATATAAAAATATTTTAGGTAGCTAGATAACTATTGTACATTCCTGATTGGAAAGACTTAATGCCGTAATGATGACAATGCTCTGTTCATTCTTCTATAAAATGAATACAATCCTAATCAAAATCTGCAAATGATCTATTTGGGATCTAACCAGACCAATTCAAAAGTTTGTTTGGTTAAGTGTTTCTTCAAGCTACTGGCAAAAAAAAAAAAAAAAAAAAGCTTGTTTAGAAGAATAAATGTAGGAGTGTTGCAGGGGAACCCTGAAGAAAGAGAAACAGGGGAAACATTTGTCTCTATCAGGTATTAAAACAGTTTAAAGCTATAATAAGGACAATGAATGAAATAGACATTGGCATTTACAAGGCAGACTAGAAGTGGTAGATACCAACATAAATGAGAATGAGCCCATGACACAGCATTTGAAATCAGTGGGGGAAACATTAATTCCTCTGAAAGTCACAAACCAGCAATCCACATTCACGCCTAGTTTTCACATAGCATTTTAAAATAATTAAATTATGTCAAAATAATAAATTTAGAATTTTTTTGCCAACATATACAGATTGAAAGATCTTACACTATAAACCTAGGTTTCTTCATCAAGATGGTCTAAAGTCCCCCAAGGCAATAACCAGCTGGGGTTAAGGAGCAGCTATTTTTGCAGGTATCCATTCCAAAGAGTTCCCACCCAACTAGACAGCTTCATTTATTTACAGTGCATGTTGGCCCCCCTTACAGGCAGCTGAGCTTCAGACTCTTGGGTTATTCAATGAATGATCTGGGGTCAGAAGACAAAAAGCATATAACAGCAGTGGGGGGAAAAAGCTAAAGTCTTAAAAATATCCATATCTTTGATCAGGCAATTTGTTGGAAATACCCAGACATGTGCAGTTATGTGAATGGTACCACAAGAATATTCACTGAAGTACAAATTAAAATCGTGGAAAGTTGGAAATCTAAATGTTCAACTACACGAATTAAGAAATATCCATTAAATGCAGCCATTTAAAATACTATATCAGAATATCTAATGACATTGAAAGTTGTTTGCAAGATGTTAAATGAAAAAAGCAGACTGCACAGTATAATCCCATTTAAAAAAAAAAAAAGCTTGTATACATTTATATACCTACAAAAAGAAAGACTAAAAGGAAGGCTGGTCACTACAATGTTAGTGATTATCTTGGGTAGTAAGGGGACAGGAAGATCTTTTTTCTTACCTTTTTTTAACTTTAAAAATTGTGATAAATGGCCGGGCACAGTGGCTCACGCCTGTAATCCCAGCACTTTGGGAGGCCAAGGCGGGCAGATCATGAGGTCAGGAGTTTGAGACCAGCCTGACCAACATGGTGAAACCCATCTCTACTAAAAAGACAAAAAATAGCCCGGCCTGGTGGCACGTGCCTATAATCCCAGCTACTCAGGAGGCTGAGGCAGGAGAATCGCTTGAACCCAGGAGGCAGAGATCGCGCCACTGCACTCCAGCCTGGGTGACAGAGCCAGACTCCGTCTCAAAAAAAAAAAAAAAAATTGTGATAAAATAACATAGGCCGGGCGCCGTGGCTCACGCCTATAATCCCAACACTTTGGGAGGCCGAGGCGGGTGGATCACGAGGCCAGGAGATCGAGACCATCCTGGCTAACATGGTGAAACCCATCTCTACTAAAAATACAAAAAAAAAAATTTGCCAGGTATGGCACTCAGGAGGCTGAGGCAGGAGAATGGCGTGAATCTGGGAGGCGGGGCTTGCAGTGAGCTGAGATTGAGCCACTGCACTCCAGCCTGGGCGACAGAACGAGAGTCTGTCTCAAATAATAGTAATAATAATAATAATAATAATTTTAAAAAACATAAAATTTACCATCTTAATTATTAGTTTTTCTGAATTGTGGTAAAATGCACATGCCATAAAGTGTACCATCTTCAACATCTTGATGGGTACAGTTCAGTGGCATTAAATATGTTCACATTATTATGCGACCATCATCACCACTGGTCCACCTCCAGAACTCTCTCCTTCTTCTAAAACTGAAACTCTATACTAATCAAACAATAACTCCCCATTCCCCCTCCTCTCAGCCCCTGGCAACCACTATTCTACTTTCTGTTTCTAAGAATTTGACTATTCGGACAGGTGCCAAGCTGGGACTACAGGCACACACCACCACACCTGGCTAACTTTTATATTTTTTTTTTTAGAGACAGGGGTCTCACCATGTTGGCCAGGCTGGTCACAAACCCCTGAGTTCATGTAATCCACCTACCTCGGCCTCTCAAAGTGCTAGGATTACAGGTGTGAGCCACCATACCCGACCATGATCTGACTTTTTGATAAACACATACAAAAGAAAAACACTGGCATAATATATACCAAAAGGTTAACAGCCACTATTTCTGGGTCATACGCTTACAGGTAATTTTTTTTTTTGTCTTCTCTTGACTGGCTTCATTTTCTAATTTTTCTATAGCCATTACGTATGTGTGTAGTAAGTAATTAAAACAGGTTGCACAAAGCTTTTAAAAGGTTGAGAAAATAAACAATAAAGGAACGAGTAGACAAACACTTTGGGGTGCTGGCTGGGTGGGCCTCTCTGTGTACCAAGGGGACAAGGACTACTGTCCCGCTGATTAAAAGAGCACAGCCTAAATTAGGGGACAAGGGAAGTCGAAGTGCTAAGCTCTTACCTATGGAAAGCAAGGTGACTGAACAGGGTGGGCTGCCCACTCGGGCTCAGTGTGGGAATGGAGGAGCTGTGTCCTGGGGAGCAATCGGATCTACCTGGGGGCGGGCAGGGCAGAGGGAAGGAGAATTGGAGGCAGGCTATCTGTGACTCAGTATCACTGCCCCAAAGCTGCCAGAGAGCTGGGCCCCAACCTGCAAAGAAACGCTTCCTGCTCAAGTTTCCTCCTCACCATCTGATCAGTACTCAGGGAGCAGCTTACCAAGAAAACCATCCCGGTGGGGGTGGGGAGTAGCAGCCCTGAAAGGCCCTCGGGAGCAGGGAAGATGAGCAAGGCCTGGGGCTGGACAGCCTGGCTCTGCAGCTGACCTTGCCCTCTCCGGGCTCCAGGCCTCAGCTGTGTCACCCTGACCTGAGATGTGAACAGTGGAGAGGGCTTTCCTGGAGGGGCAGTCAGTCATGCTGGCCTCTCCACAGAGAAGGCTGGAGAAAAGTGAAGGGGCTGAAACTGGAATTGAGCCATCATGGCCATGCCTGGTCTCTCCAGGGACAGGCAATCCTGAATCCTGCCTTGTCTTACTACCCTTCCCTGAGGGTGGACAGGTGGGCAGCAAAACTCCAGGTAGCTCTTTTCATGTTTAATAACACCGTCACCCAGCCCTCCCGGACACAGGGCCCTGTGAGAAAACAGCTCCTGCAAGCAATGTCATCCCCGAGCTGCAGACAGGGCCTCAGGCTTGGGTTTTGCTCTGGTGTTGAGTTACAGAGCCTAGGGTGCTGATGCGTGCAGAGGTGTGCAGGCCAGGGCTGTGGGGAGCCAGAAAACCCCTCCCCAAGTCCTCTCACCTGCCTGGAGCTCCTCATTTTCCAAGGGGCCAGGGATACCCCTAATATGGTTTGGCTGTGTCCCTACCCAAATCTCATCTTGAATTGTAGTTCCCATAATCCCCACATGTCATGGGAGGGACCTGGTGGGAGATAATTGAATCATGGGGGCATGCTGTTCTCATGATAGTGATTCTCACAAGATCTAATGGTTTTATAAGCAGCTTCTCCCCTTTGCCCGGCACTTTTCTCTCCTGCCGCCATACGAGGAAGGACGTGTTTGCCTCCCCTTCTGCCATGATTGTAAGTTTTCTGAGGCCTCCCCAGTCATGTAGAATTGTGAATCAATTAAAACTCTTACCTTTATAAATTACCCAGTCTCAGGCAGTTCTTTATAGCAGCATGTGAATGGACTAAAACCACCACCAAAGGCCCATGATATTGGATCTGATTCCTGGACTGGCCTTCGAGCTCCTCTCTCCTCTTCCCCACACAGGCAACTTTGCTGCTCTCAGTGAGACCACTGGAGGATGGGAGTGGGAGTGGGAGTGGGAAAAGCTGGCCTGTGTCTCACTTCTGCTGCTCCCTAGCCTGGAATGTTCTCCCTCAGCCAATCCTGTCTTTCACCCACGCACTCTTCATATGGTCAGTGGTGGCTAACAGGTGCCATGCTCCCCATTAGTCCTGCCTGATAGCAAGTCTGGGGGGAGCTGGGCACCTGGGCCCAGAAACCCAAAGAGCCCCTAACAGGCTGTTAGAGCAACTGGGGGAGCACTAGGGTGGCAGGATGTTGGGGTGCTTATAAAGGGGATGACTCTGGAGTTGGGTCTGGAAGGATGCACAACAATGCTGTGGGCAGAGGAGAGGAGGACACTCCAGGGAGTGGTGACAGTCAGTGCAAAGGCCGGGGCAAGGCACTTTTGTTGCCAGAATGAAAATGATGGTGGGCCTCAGAAGACAGGCAGCCTGGGCTTGGCATCTACAAATGCAGGGGATCCGAAGCTCCCTGTGAGGCTCAAATGAGGCTCCATGCCAAGAACTCTGAAAGGTAAAAGGTGCCACAAGAATGCTAGGGGTGACAGCTTTGTTATTCCAATACTGAAAGCCATGCTGTCCAAATGGGGACCTCACCCCTGACATGTCTCAAGCTACAGGGCAAATCCCACCTATCAAACACTATACCCCAGTGTTGCTGCCTCTCGGCAATGCTATGAGGGTAGCTTTCACTATCCCTATTATACAGAAGAAAACTGAGGCTCAGGGAAGGTCAAATGGTTGCCCAAGGCCATAGAACTGAGATGTGGGAGTAGAGCCCAGGTCTACTGATGCCAGGCCTGGGGGCTTTGCCCCTTGCCCAGACTTTCTAAGGTGGTGGAAGTGGGATGGCCCCTGCCCATGCAGGGTACAGGTTGGAATGGCCTGGGTAGAGAGGAAAGCCGAGAGGCACTGACTGAATGAGCAGAGTGGTTAGGGCAGTGACAAGCCGCAGCACGGCTCTCTTGGGAAGTTGCAATGGGCTCTGGTCCCAGCCTGACGGTCGATCTCCAGGGAAAGTGATCCTGGGACTTCGCTGGCTTTTAGTGCCACCTGATAGCCCAGGCAGAGGGGCCTACTGAGGCCCATGGGGCAGGTTTCTTGGTATTCAGTGATTCCTGCTAACCATCTGGTCCTGGGTTTCTGAGGCTGCCAATCCCCTTCATCTTTGCCATCCAGATCCACCCCCATCCCCACCAACACCAAGGAGAAGGGCTGTCCTGGGAAGAAGCAGCGCCCTGATGAATAGCTCAGGGGCGATGGGCATGCCCTCAACTTTTAGACATCCTAGGAGGGGAAGAACATCAAAGCTAGAGCCAATGGGCCCTTAGGGACCCCTGTCTAACAACAGAAAGGGACTCCCTCCTATACCAGGACCCAGGATGCAGTGAAATAGCAAGGGACCTGGAGTTAGAGGCTGGGTCTTGAGTCCCTGCCTCTGTGACTTCAGCCAAGTTGCTAAGCTCCATCTGTAAAATGGGGTTAAATGGATTCTCTTGTTATAAGGTCACAATGAGAATTAAATAAGAATGTGCCTGAAACCACCCACCCGAAAGCTCAGCATGTAGTAAGTAGATGTTCATTCCCCAGCAGGAGGATCTGGGCCCTGGGAGGAGTGGGAAGCTCTAACTCCATACCAGCCCAGTGGCGGGGTGGGGACCTGAATGTGGTTCCTGACAGATGCCAATGCTCCGCCTCAGCCCCAGCTAGCACAGCCAGCCCATGTGGGGTGCCCCAGCCTCACCCCGGCCCCAGTCCCAGTCCCAACAGGGTGAACGAGAAGCCACACTTACTTGAGGATGTCCTTCTTATTGAAGAAGGTGCAGTCCTGTCGAGGGAAAACACATAGTCAGTGTGTGATTCCCAGGCCCCTTTCTTTCTCAGAGGCCTCGATGCCACAGGGCTCACAGGGGATAGCCGCGGACTGGGGGCAGAAGAGTCACTACTACCCCTCCCCACCCCACCCTCACCCACTGGGGAAAGTTGGTTCTAGTAGGTACAGAAAATGCCTCCCAAAACCTTTGTCCATCCTGGGCTAGGCCTAAGGAGCTTAGTGCATGGTCGGGGGCTATAGCATGCTTTAGGGTGCACATTTAGGAGGAAGATGAATGCTCACAGGTATGCGTGGCTGATTTGAGTGCTAGTGGGATACACTGGGGGATGATGGGGAAGTGGCTGGGGGACAACTCCGAATGAGGACCCACAGGGCCACCTCGTGTAGCTGCATGGGGTGCCATCCTCACTGTAGCCCTGAGCATGGTGCTAGGGGGGTTGTGCAGTCCCAGGCTCAGAGACTGAGAGTTCCAGGCACATAGACTGGGGAAGCATCAGTATGTACCTGGTGTCTGAAGCCAGAAAGGGATGAGGTCACCCAGGGAAGGGAGTGAAGAGGCCAGGGAGATACGGGAAGGAGAAAGATGGGCAGGGTACCGGGTAGCATCCGAGGTAGAGGTGAAGGTAGGCACTGCTGGGGACTCCCAGGTGAGCATTACTCCAGGTGGGGGCAGCACTTGGCTCCTAGGGCCATCCAGATGACAAACTCATCTCAGAGGGGTCCTGTCTGTCTAGATGACCCGCCTCCATCCACAGCGTGGCCTACCCAAGGTGAGTATCAACCACTGGGAGTCAGTGACAATGGCCACTATGCCAGACCTTGGTGAAAAGTATGGAGGTGAAAAGGACCCAGCACTTTGTAAAATGCCCAGCCGTGAAGGGCTTTTGTGCACCTCCCTTGCTGTTTAGCTCCTCCACCTTTGTTCACTGTTACAACATGAAGGAAGAAGGCCTCCTAGGTCTGCAGAGCCCAGAGCCTGCAGGGCCTCCTGGGGCCATAAGCTGACCACAGCCGGCTCTGATGAGGAGTGAATGGCTGAAACTCAGGCCTGCAAACAGCCAGGCTTGCTCTGAATGAGACCTGAAGCTACTAGACATCAGGGCAATTGGATTGTGTGTTGAGAGGGCCAAAGAGAGGACGCCCGCAGGATGCACACAACATCTGGGGTTTCCACTGGGTGTTTTCAGGAGAGCTGAAGAGGCAAGAGTTGGCAGGAATTTCCAGGCCCCATTTGGCCCAACAAGTCTGTTCTAAGCTGCTGCTCCCTGGGGATTAGACTAAGGCTCCATGCTGCCTTCTTGGAAACACAGGGGGTTCTCCTGGGGGTCTCAGCTTTGCTTTTGACAATGGCTCCTCTGTAGGAGCCCAGAAAGGCTCAGGCTGGGGAAGCAGTGCCCTTACTCCTCACCCAGCACAGACAGAACACTCCCTACTTAGCAGGCCTCAGGCACAGACAGGCTGGAGACAGGGTGGGCTGATTTCTCAGCAAACTCCAGAAGCTCCAGAATGTGGACTTCCCTCCACCCCAGGGCCATTTCCATAGTCTAAGGTGCCCAGTGAGAAGGGCCAGGGCTCTCCCACCTAGCCTGGAGGAGGCAGTCAGCGGAACTGGGAATGGGGAGAGATCCCAGCTCCTGCTCTCTTCCCCGCTGATCTGTCCTCCTTTCCCTCCCCTCTCCTCTCTCCTATCCCATGTGTTGGAAAGGAACTATCCAGGTCCTGATTCAAGGGTTCTACTGGCAAAAGATGCAAACACTTCCCCTATAACCCTGCTCCCTGTCACAATTACTTACACCTCCCTACATCAATGGTCCTCAGGCTGTGGCTCCTGGACCAGCAGCATCAGCCTCACTGGGAACTTGGTGAAAATGCAGATTCTCAGGCTCCACTCCAGATCTCTTTAATCAGAAACTCTGTGGGTGGGGCCCAGAGATCTGCATTTTAAAAAACCCTCCCAATGATGGTGATACATGTTGAAGTGTGAGGACGTCTACTCTAGAGCAGAATCACCTGGGGGGCTGTTTAAGATACCTGTGTCCTCCACCCCTCAGCAGACCCCAGACAAATTATAGAGAAATCCCCAAGGGTGGACCCAGGCATCAGTAGTTTTCAAAGCCACTCAGGTGGTTCCAACATGCAGCCCAGGCTGAAAATCACATCACAGCCAGTACATGATGTACCATGCATCTGGCACCTGGGGCTCTGAATATTCAATTTTGCTTAATCCTTATCATTAGCCAATGGGGGCAGGCATTATCTCTCTAGTTTAAAGATGGGTAACTTGAGACTCAGCAAAGTTGAGTAGCTTGCCCTAAGTTGCACACACAGCCCAGGAGGGCTGGGAATGGAACTCAGGCCTCTGTGTTTCCTTTTTCTCCCTTTTCTTTTTTTTTTTTTTTTTTTTTTTTTGAGATGGAGTCTCGCTGTGTTGCCCAGGCTGGAGTGTAGTGGCATGATCTGAGCTCACTGTAACCTCTGCCTCCTGGGTTCAAGTGATTCTCCTTTCTCAGCCTTCCGAGTAGCTGGGATTACAGGCATGCGCCACCATACCTGGCTAATTTTTGTATTCTTAGTAGAGATAGGGTTTCACCATATTGGTCAGGCTGGTCTCGAACTTCTGACCTCAGGAGATCCATCCGCCTCGGCTTCCCAAAGTGCTGGGATTACAGGCATAAGCCACTGCGCCTGGCCTTCTTTTTTCCTTTTAAATGGGAGTAGAGCTTGGGGCCCCCACTGGCAAGGAAGCAGAGGCAAGAAAAGATCCTCTGTGCTTCTTGACCACTGCCTATGACTATAAACAGAGCCATGACCACTGTACACCAACCACTCCATGTCCTGCATCTGCTGTGTATTCCTATACTTATACACAGCAGGTGCTTAACACAGGCTTGTGGGATAAGTGATCAGATTTTTCCACGTATGCCTTCCACAGCAGTTACGTTATTTCAGTGGCTGCAGAGTATCTCAGTGAGGGCATAGCCCCTGCCAAGTCTTAACCTTTCTTCTCTTTCTGAACATTTAGTAATACCTGTTTCTTGGTTTTAACATCACTGACAAAGCTGCCATGAACCTGCTTATCAACTGATGTTTCACGTTTTCTTCTGTTGACTTGTTTCCCTGGGATTCACTCCAGGAAGGCAGTGCACAGGGAGTGAATATGGCAGGTGTTCTTAAAAGCTTCTCAGGACTCAGGGTGGCCTAGAAGTGTAGCAGGGGAAAAGGTTTGGTAGTCAGAGTTAAATTCTAGTCTAGCTTCAGACCCTTAGGCAAGTCATTTTCCTTTCTGAGCCTCAGTTTCTGCATCTGTAAAGTGGAAATAGTGCCTCTCTGAAGGGGACAGTGTGAAGAGGAAATGAGATAAGGTACAGGAAGTCTATTGGCCCCAGCTGATAGGAAACAATGCAAAAGCCCCATCCACCACCCAAGGTCCCAAAGGCATCTCCCCAGAGTCGGTAGCTCTGCTGTCTTTTCCTTCTCTGGAGTCGCCAATGACCCTGCCCACCACTACATCCTCAGTTGCCCTGGGAGCTACAGCCCCATGTCTGAAGGAACCCTTTCTTATACTTTTGGAGAGCAAGTGCCCCATCACTGCTTGGCTCCTGACAGTACATAGGGACACAGCGACAGGTCTTCAGGCAAAGGTCCCAACTCAGGTCCGGGTCATGAGGAGTGGAAAGGAGGGAAGCAGAGAGGGGGCCTAACCCAGGATTGATGGACCCTCAGAACTTTGGCAGCAGAAAACAGGACAGGCTGGGCTTTCACAGTAGAAGCCTAGATGTCTTCCCAGTTAAGTTGAGTTCTGCCTCCGAGCCTTATTCACCCTATTCCCCATCTCTCCTCTTTCTCCAGGTTGTCCAAACCCTTTCCTTTCTCCAAAGCTCAACTCAAGGGTGACTTGTTTCAGGTAGCCTGCCTGCCTCCCATCTACATGCCTGGTCTGCCTGTGCCAGCCATCAGGAGCCGAGCCATGGGCTGTCCCAGCTGTAATGGAAATGGCTCTCCATCCAGCTCTGCCAGCTCAGGCCTCAGCACTGCCCAGGTGACCATCACACAGCTCAAGGTCAGTCTCCAGTGATCTTAGTTGATTCCCACAAGAGCCCTGTGACATGAGCACAGCCAGGTTAATAGTTGTTCCCATTTTAGAGGTGGAGACACTTAGGCCCAGAAGGGAACAGTGGCTTGCTAAGGCCCACAGCATCAACTACCCAGCTGACTTGAATCTAGGGCTTCAGAATCCTTGTGCAGAGTTCTTTGCTCTCCTGGAGCCATGCCTTAACAAATATTTGTTCATTCATTTGACAGCATCCTCCAAGCATCTCTTCTGTGCCTGGATAGGGGCCATACAAGAAGGGAGATGGAGTGTAAACAGTGAGGTGCCCAGTATAAACCATTCTGTGGCCACAAGAGGGACTGGGGATGTGTATGTGTCAGGTTCCCTGAGTATTCCCAGCTGAATGGATTGGTGGGGAGGGAGTCAGGGAGCCCATCCCAAAGAGGTGAGACCTGGCCTGGACAGATACATGGGCCAGACTAGGTTAGCAAAGGAGAAGGGAGAGCAGCAGGAGAACAAGGGCCAGAGGTGAGGGAGGGCTTGGCCAGAAGCCCTTCAGTGTGCCTGAAACTTGGGGTACAAAGGGAAAGGGAGTAAGAAATGAGGCTGGAGGCCGGGCGCGGTGGCTCATGCCTGTAATCCCAACACTCTGGGAGGCCGAGGCAGGTGGATCACCTGAGGTCAGGAGTTTGAGCCTGGTCAACACGGCAAAACCCTGTCTCTACTAAAAATACAAAAATTAGATGGGCATGGTGGCGGGTGCCTGTAATCCCAGTTACTTGGGAGGCTGAGGCAGGGAAAATTGCTTGAACCTGGGAGGCGGAGCTGGGATGCGTAGGTTGCCGTGAGCCGAGATCGCACCACTGCACTCCAGCCTGGGTAACAGAGTGAGTGAGACTGTCTCAAAAAAAAAAAAAAAAAAAAAAAAAAAGACAGAGGAAGGAAGGAGGAAGAAAGAGATGAAGGAAGAGTGAAAGAACTAAGAGGGCAGGTGGCTGGAGGGGGATGGGCAGGAGGGGCGTGGGAGGGAGCAGTCAGACCTACAGTTTGCAGGAGACTGAGCAGACCTAGCCCAGGGCCCTGGCTGTGGGGATGGAGGAAGGGACCTCCAGGTGAGCCACAAAGGAGGCTGAGTAACAGGCCTTGTTCTTAACTGAAAACATGGGCTGAGGGAGAGCAGAGCGTTGGAATGGCTGGAGGAGCAGCAGTGGGTGTTGGTGAGGCTGTGACTCCTGTTTTGGAGTTTGAGGGGTAGACTGCCAGGCTGGGAGGTCCCAAGAAACCCTAGGGGTCACTTAGGAGAGAGGGTGCTGTAACTCAGGCTCACCCCCACTCAGCCCTGGCTGGCACGTGGCTGGCTGGAGATCCAGAGGGAAGGAGATGTGGGGCTCTCAGGTTTCACAGCACTCATTTCTCCCACCCCGCCTGGCAGGGTCTAGCTAGGCTCTGGCAAAGGATCAGAACCTAACACTGGGACTGGCTCCGATGAGTAACCCAATGCCAGGCTGGTTGGAGTGGGAACCCCGGTTCCCCACCCTCTTGAAGCTACTCCTCACTTCTGAGCATGGCTTGCCTGCTTGCACCTGCCCACTCTCAAGCCTTTATCCAAGCTGTCCCCTCCACCTGGAATGCCTCCTCTGGACCCCATTGGGCAAAACTCCACATATCTTCCCAAGGCCTGCTCAAGTGCTGCATCGTTTCTGGACTTTGCCCCCTTCCCTGCTGGCCTCCGACTGCCCACTAGCGCCCTTCCCTAGAACACACTCCATCACCTGCCTCTATCACAAGGGCCACACACTGGAGTTGAGAGTCTGTCTCTGAGTGTCTGAGACTGAGTGCCTTGGGGACAAAGAGCACACATGGCCCAGCCCAGTCCACTCTCAACTAAAGAAGAGAGCCTGGGAGTCAAGATTTGAAATCCTGTGTGAGCCCTGAATGGCTCCTCAGCCTCTGTTTACACTTCTGTAAAATGGGCTAATAATCTACCTCACTGTGATGATCAAGTGAGTTGATGCATAGAAGGCATCAATTACTGTGCCTGGTACACAGCAGGTGCTTCATAAATGTGTCTCCCCTCTTCCTTCCCAGGGCCTCACCTGGGGAGCTGAGAAATCCATTACTGACAAGTAGGGCTTCTAGGAGGAGAAGGGGCCTTTGTTTTACCTTCACCCACTTCAGAGGACCCACACTTCACGCCTGCTTTCCTTCACAGCCAAAGTAAGCACTGATGAAGGCAACAAGTGCCTATGGAGACTCTGCTGGTGTTCCTCCTGCCCAGTTACACAGGCCACAACACAATCCTGCCTCCTCCACCTGAGGAGTCAGGGGAGAGGCATCAGATGTGGGACTTGAAGGGTGAGAGAGATCATCTGGAGGGAGGAGAGGAATCCAGGCCCAGGAAAAGGCATGGGCAGAGGGAGAGAGGGAGGGAAGAATGAGCCTGGTGAGCTGGAGCAACTGCAAATGGGTTTAGGAAGGCTGCCATGCAGAGAGCAGGGAAGGGACCTGGGGAGACTGAGGCTGCAGAGATAACTGAGCAATTGGCCAGGGCTCTGGGTAAGCCAAGGGGTTGGGCTTCATCCTGCAACCACAGCGAAGTTTCTACCTGGGTGGGATGGTACTGGGATTCCAGATCTGGAAAGCTGGCTCTGGAGGCAGGAAAACCTAGAAAGGTCTAAGGAGGTGGCTGCCGAGGGCCTAAGGGAGCTGGGAGAGGTGGCCCTAGAAGGCTGGTACCAGGCTTGCGTTCTTGCTCCAGTTATCTCCATGCTGGGGTCAGAAGGAGAGAACCCCAGCAGATAAACAAGACAGTTCCAACTGAAGACTGCATGTGGGGACTGACACATCCCACTCCTAGCCCAGACAGGACCCCAGCTCTCATTTCTGCTTTACAGAGACTCGCTCTCCTGGGCTCCTTCCTGGGACTAGGGGCGCAGGGAGCGGGGAGGGCGGTCCTCTGTCCAGCCTAGTTTACTGACTCCCTCTCGGGGCCAGGTGGGCACTGGAATGGGTGGCTGGGAGGGGTTCGGGTCCTGCCTACGGCGAGAGTAGCTGGGCAGAGGCGAGCTTGAGAGGCTCTTCCAACTGGAAAGAGCTCTTATTACACCGCTGGGGAAACTGAGGCACAGCGAGGGGAAGTCACCGGCCCAAGGTCACGCGGCAAGCTGAAGGCAGAGGCAGGGTTTGAACCCGGGAGAGCTGGCTCTCGGGAGGCCTCCGCCATTGACCGAGAAAAGGGAGGGGCGGCGGGGCCAGCGTTGGGGGCCGGGCGCGCCGAGCTCACCTGGTAGTTGTCTAGCTGTTCTTCGGTGAAGATGGTCTGCTTGTTCCCCATGGTGGCCGCTGCGCCGGCGCTCGCCCGCCCGGCCTCCGCCTCCCATCAGCGGCCGCCAGACTCGGAGCCCTCGCCTCTCGCCAGCGGCCCTTGGCAGCCCCGCGGCTGGCAGCGGCCCACGGCGGCCGGACCCTTCCCGTCCCGCAGCTCGCCTGGAGGAGGCGCGCGGGGGTCTTGGAGGCGGGGACCGGGACCCGAAGCGGCAGCGACTCCGCCCCCGGCGGTAAGAGGGGCGGGCACCCGGCTCCGCGGCTGCAGCGCGCCCGGGTCCCGGCAGGGGGCGACCTGGCCGCGGGAGACGCTACCCCGCACGAACCCTGGGCTCCCGCGGCCGGAAGTGCTGGGGCGCGCGGGGTCTCGGAGGCGGGGACAAAGACCCGGAGCGGCGGCGACGCCGCCCTGTGGCAGGAAGAGGCGTGCGCCCGGGTCCCGCCGTGGGAGTCCAGGTCGCACCGGGTGAGGGTGCGGGGCCTGGGAAAAAACCCTCTTGAGGAGGGCAGTGGGGCGAGGGCGGCAGCGAGGACTGTGAGTGAGTGGATCTAGCTGGGGCCGCGCTCCGCCAGCGTCTCGCGTCGTGATCTTGGTCAAGCCCTTCCCGGGGCCCTCCCGCTCTGGGGAGAAGGAGGGGGTCAGTCAAGCTGACATCTGAGGCCCTCCCGGCCAGGCCTCGGGAAGCCCATCTGGCCTTTGGCCGCGGCCTAGGCAGGGCATCTCAGACCTTCTGGGTTCCTTAGAGAGCAGGTCAGGATTTACTTGGCTTTCTCTGAGCCCTTGGTTACAAACGTGAGACTTGAGAGGATTTAAAGGACTTGACTGTGTTCACAGAAGTGTGACAAAGGCCAAGACATTTTCTGGAGCTTTTAAGCAAATGCCATTGTAAGGGAAGCAAGACTTTACCTCTGCCCTCCTAGGGTCTTTGGCTGGGCTTGAGAATTAATTTGGCATAAGACAGATTAAGGGGAGAAAAACAGATTTAATACAAGTTTTACACAACGTGGAAACCCTCATAAGGAAATGAAGACCCTGAGAACTGGCAAAACCTAAATACTTCTTTTTTTTTTTTTGAGATGGAGTCTCACTCTGTCGCCCAGGTTGGAGTGCAGTAGCCTGATCTTGGCTCGCTACAACCTCCGCCTCCTGGGTTCAAGCAATTCTCCTGCCTCAGCCTCCTGGAGTAGCTGGGACTACAGGCGCATGCCACAGCGCCCAGCTAATTTTGTTTGTATTTTTAGTAGAGACGAGGTTTCACCATGTTGGATGGGCTGGTCTCGAAATCTTGACCTCAGGTGATCCACCGACCTCAGCCTCCCAAAGTGCTGGAATTACAGGCGTGAGCCACCAGGCCTGGCCAATTTTTGTATTTCATGTAGAGATGGGGTTTTACCATGTTGCCCAGGCTGGTTTTGAACTCCCAGGCTCAAGTGATCCACCCACCTTGGCCTCCCACCCAAAGTGCTGGGATTATAGGATGTGAGCCATCATGTCCAGCCTCATCTCTTGTTTTTTAGAAAAAGAAGGAGGATCAAGAGTGCACTTCTTGCATCTGCTGTTTTTCAAGTGGCTTTAACTCAAATACTCAATATGCCAGAGCAGCATATGTTGTGGTGGCATGTACTGAACTCCTTCCCCATCCACCAAATGGAGTCACTGCTATCTTTTTGGGGTCCAGCCCATACAACTGTTATTTCTAAACTCAGGATAACTGAATCAGTAGGTATTATCTCCATATTATAGGCAAAGAGATGGGCTGAGAGAGGTTCAGTAACTTGCCCAGGGTCCCACAGCTAGGAATTAATAGAACATGGACTGGACCCAGGCACTGGCTCAACATACCATTCCACAACTGAAAGTGGACTTTGAAGAGATCGGGAGGTTTTTTTTTTTAATAAATATATATAT